>NC_140825.1:4600000-4612500 GCF_050613455.1 Vespa mandarinia | reverse complement strand
TTCTTCTTCTTCTTCTTCTTCTTCTTCTTCTTCTTCTTCTTCTTCTTCTTCTTCTTCTTCAACAAGAGATAAAGATCCCTTGAGGCTACCTCCTGATCTTGGAACGAATTAATTAATTCGCCAAAGCAAAGTAAACAGACTGACACCCGCTAGAATATGATTCCTTACTTATCCTCTAGTGAGATTCACCTGATCCTTCCTTACTTTCCTACCATCCTTTCTCCTTCCTTCTCTGTATCATCGTCGTCCTATCGGTTCATTTTCTATCCTTCTCTTTTCTAAGCTCTCTCTCTCTCTCTCTCTTCTTCGAGATTCGACCCGCCCACTCTTCGAATCCTCCGGCAAGAGAATTAGCAAGAGAAAGAGAGAAAGAGAGAGAGAGAGAGGGAGAGAGAGAACACGGCACCCTTCTTCCTGTCACTACCAAAACTCAAACGCGAAACCCTTTAAGTGAAATCTCTTATTCCGATATAACATTTCCTGCTCGCTTGCCTGTTTGCCTACCTCCTGCCAAGTGGTTCCTCCTCTGCTTCTCTCGTTGGCACGTTTTCCTTCTCGTCGCCGTTCTCACCGTCATCGTTGTCGTCGTCGTCGTCGTAATCGTCGACGTAGACATCGTAGACGTCGTCTTCGTCTTCGGTACTGTTGATTAATCCTGTCAGATCCAGAGAGTAGCGATACTAATTTCAAATCAAACGGAACGAGACTTCGCATTCTCCATCGAGAAAGAGAAAGAGTGACAAAGAGAGAAAGAGGGAGGTACAGAGAGAGAGAGAGGGAGAGAGAGAGAGAAAAAGTTGGGGTTTATTTTTCAAAACGATTACCACCTTTTTTACTCGTTGAAGACGTTCCCCGTTTCCGTAATTTTTAATATAAATTCGTGTCCATTTGTGAAACCAAAAAAAAAAAGAAAAAGAAAAAAGAAAAGATTAGAAAAAGAAAATAAAGAATGAAATATCCATAGTCGATCAATAATAATGATAAATGACCCGTTTGATTTATATATATATATATATATATATATATACATATCTGTATAAATTGTTAAAGTTTATTATATATATTTTATGTTTCTTTTATTGAATATACAGAAAATGTGACGACGGAAGCTCGTACAAGCTCAGAACCACCGGAAGCCAGTCCAGTACATTCGCAATCTCAGCAACAACCATCCCAACAACAATCCCAACAACAACCCCTTCAGCAACAACAAACAGCGGCGCAACAGTACAGAGAAGCTCAGGTTCCACGTCCGTCGCAACAACCTTCTACGCCGGAGAAGCCAGCATGGGGATACGGCCTGGACCTCATCGGTAGTCAGGCATCGGCCTTTTGGCAAAATTACCAAGGTCAGTTTCTTCAGGATAGTTCGGGATAGAAATTTTTACGATATACTTCTCGATAATATTCTTTTAAATCTTATTCTGCTCTAATTAGGAATTTCGATCGTTTAGTATACAATCAGACACATTCGTGGTAACTTCATCAAATATATTCTATATAATTATTTAAAAATATTAGAATTCTGATTAGGAAAATATATATATATATATGTGTGTGTGTGTGTATCCATGTAATATTTAACAAAAAGAAATCTTTCGTCTCTTCTAATCGTCTAATTTTTATACAATTGAATTCTTCTCTGCGAAATGAAAGAATAGAGTAAAAAAGGAAAAAAGAAAAAAGAAAAAGGAACAAGAAGTCTCATTAAAATATCCCATATAAATAATTTACATCATGATCGTTTATTCGTGATGATAGGAATCGACCAGTTGCGAGAACTCTTTCCCCTTGAAAAGTATAGGGACCATGAGGAGAATGGGAGAAAGAGGGCAAGGATCCGTAGCAGACCGCTAATTCGGATAATCGCGTTCTCGTATTAGAATCCACTCAATTTTTCTGATCTTCCGGACGAGTGGCCTCGATCCTCGTTTCCAGAATACACACGTAGGTACTACTACAGTAACAGAGGGATGGATAGGTAGGTAGGTGTACGAAGGAAAAGAGAAAAATCGTGAATAGAAGGAGTGATGGGAGGGAAATAGGGAGGAGGGCAGGGGGTGGGATATAGTAGGATGGAGGGAAACTGGAGGTCGAGAAAAGTGTGTGTCGTGTGGTATCGGCCAAAGTAAATTATTCGAAAGATCTCGAGCGAGAGCAATCACGCCAGAGGCAATAACAACCCCGACGTACATGAGGAGAGAAAGAGATAGAGAGAGAGAGAGAGAGAGAGAGAGAGACAGATATAGATAGATAGAAGACTGTATATGTATGATGAGAGAGAGAGAGAGAGAGAAAGAGAGAGTTAGGTCTGACGAGGAAACACGAGGTATTTGAATCGAGTCTCGGCAGCATCCACCCGGGCATCATGATGCGGAATCCATTTGCAATAAACAACAGAGATTTAGGCGGGGTAGAATAGGGGTAGGAGGGACCAAACAGAAAGAGAGAGAGAGAGAGAGAAAGCGTAACGTCGTCGTCGTCGTCATCGTCGTCTGAGAGGTGGGTACTTACACCACCCGAAGGGACCTCAGAGCCGTCGTGTCTTCGAGTCCATGCATTCTATACCAGCAGTGATCCTCATACTTCTCTGGAGAAACTCTTCTACGGACATGTACTCTTGTCCCTTTTGAAATTTTCAATTCGTTTCGTACGATCTCGTGGTAGCTGTGTTAAAAAAAAAAAAAAGAAAAAAAAAAGAAAATAAAGAAGAAAAGAAAGAACAACAAACGAAATTATTTACGACAAAAAAAATTTCGCTCGGTTTTCTCCCCTAATGATTTTCCAACATTAATTATTTTAAATCAATAATAATAAGGAGAATACTTTGGAACTAATGGATTATAATGGATTACTTTGACGAGTAATCTTTGATGATTGCAAAGTTGAAAATCGAATCTAATGGTACGATTGTTTTCGTTAATATCGATCAAATGAATTTATTACGTAAAAATGATATATTCGAAAATATTGATATATATATATATACATTTAAATTTTACATAGTTTAAAACGTGTTCAGGTGAGCGCCACTGAACGTAATGCAGAGTTTATGCACATCTCCTCGTAAGTAAGGAAGGAGCCGTAATTTCCCCGGCGGCCACCGTGGCTCTCTGTGGCGTTACCTGTATATTCCCTCCTCCTCTTTCTCCACCTCCTCCACCTCCTCCTCCAGTACAACCACCACCATCACCACCTCCTCCTCGTCATTCTCCTCCTTCTTCTTCCACTCGCGTTTCCTTGGCCTCCCTTAAACCGCTCCCACCCGTTCGCTCCCGTTCGCTTCCACCTCCTTTTCCTCCTCATCCTCCTCATCTGTATTCCCTCCCTCTCTATATTCCCTCTCGCTTACACACGTATCATTCCTTCGCAACATCTCCACGACGGAGCACTCCAGTACACTTTAATATTCAGACTATATGCAATAATTTCATGGCAACCATAATCTTTCCTCCTTCTACTCGAAACTCCGAAGAGTCTCATAATATAATACCCATTGCGAATCGTATTCCATAAACACGTCTCGTTAATTTTAATATTTTAAATGATACATACATATATAACATACATACATACATACATACACATATATATATATATATGTATATATCTTAATATTTTAATTGGAACATTTGTATTCTCTTTACTTCAAAATGTTTTTAAATATATCCTTTCATCCTCCCACCAACCCCTCTTGCATCGGAAAAAAAGAAATAAATGAAACAAAAAGAGAAAAAAAAGGAAAGAGAAAAAGAACGTTTGTTTGCTCGAAGGAAAAAAGAAAAGGAGGGAAGAAAAAAGGAGAAAGAAAAAACGAGATTAGAAGAGATAAGAGCATCGTAGAAAACGAAATCACATACAACGTACTCGCACGAAAGACAATAACCTTGCGAGAGTGATAAAGCGTGACAGGTGAATGTATGTATATGTATATGTATATATATATATATATATATATATATATATATATATATATATATGAGCGATATAAAGGTCGAAGAAAGGCAAAGCGGAGGAAGCAGAGGGTGAATGAAAAAGAGAGAGAGAGAGAGAGATAGAGTGAAAGAGAGAATGTTGAAAGCATCCCTCGTTGCTCGAATATATCCACAAGACACGACGTGGTTTTCCGGGGAATGAACTACGACAAGAGAAATCGAGAGAAAGAGAGAAAAAAGAGTGAGAAATAAAAAGAGAGAGAGAGAGAGAGAGAGAAAGAGTGAGAGACTGAGTGGGCGAGTGAGAAGGAAGGGTGCTTCTATTTATACGCCGTGGTAGTTTTTCGCGGGGTCGTGCGTAGGTGCCGTCCGAAATATTAGGGGTTGCCATCCCCGCATGACGATTACGAGCTCCGATTTTGTCGAGCCATCTCACTTTCTTTTTTCTCTCTCTCTCTCTCTCTTTCTCTCTTACATACACACACACACACATACACATATACAGACAAATACACTCATAGTCGTCTCTTTCTCTTAACAGGGCTCACGCAATTTTCACCGTCGAATTACATTTCCTCCACCTCTTCCTTCTCCTCCTCCTCCTCCTCCTCTTCTTCTTCTTCTTCTTCTTCCTTCTAACTCTCCTCTTTCAATGTACGGAGCCAATCTCGTTGGCTCGATCTCGTTGACGCTCGAATGGAAAAATGTTCACTTTTTATTATTCCAGTGAATGACGAGGTTTGGACGAACGACGATTCGATGTACAATACGAGGAAGAGAAAGAGGATGAAAGAAAAATGAGAAAGAGAAGAGAATAAAAAGAGAAAGAATACGAAAGAGAAATCGGTCAAACTCGAAATTCCAAGGAGGTGTAATGTTTTATGAAAAATATTTGTCTATTCTCGTATTTGCATACTTTTCTTTTTCTTCCTTTTTTCTTCATCTTTCAAGAACTGTGAAATAGCGAGAGAGAGAGAGAGAGAGAGAGAGAGAGAGAGAGAGAGAATTAAATTGATTAAAGATGCGAATCTTTCCACTATGAGTACCAAATCGAACCAATGAGAGATTTTAAATTGTAAAAAAGAACCATGGAAAAGTTGAGATACCTTGAAGAATGATTCACGTGAAAAAGAAAGAAAGATATAAAGATAGAGAGATAGATAAATGAAGAGAGAAAGAGAGGGAGAAAGAGAGAGAGGGAGAGAGAGAAAGTGGGAAAGAGCTAAAAAGAGAGACTTCGTAATCTTCGAGGAGATACGATGCTCGAAAAAGCCTTGTCGTTCTCGCTTGCTTGAGCTCGATTCGACTCACGGAAAAGAGTACCTCGTTATCGTCGAAGGATGAAACGAAATTCCCACCCTCTAAAGAGTCTTGCGAGTCGCACTCGCACGAGAAAGAGAGAGAGAGAGAGAGAGAGAGTAAGAACGACGGGAGTTTAAAAAGCGCAAAAGGTTCTGGGGTCGAAGGGAGATGAGTGTTCGTTCTCCGACGCCCGCGGAAATTTGAAATTATAAGACTCTCGATTCGGAAAAAGAGGGATGAAGAATTTGTAAAACCTTTCTCTCTCTCTCTCTCTCTCTCTCTCTCTCTCTCTCTCTCTCCTTCACTCTCTTTACTTCTCTTTAATCATTGCAATTCATATCATAAAACACTTTGGCAGATTTTATAAAAAAAAAATAACAAAGAGAAAAAGAAAAATAACAGAAGAAAACAGTAACAATCATTTTCATTTTTGTATAATTGTTCATTGAAAAATAATAACGCCGCGTACACGCTCGTGATAAGCATTTATCATTTCTTTTCTTTTTTTTTATATCTTTCAAGAGTTCTTTTTCTTTCCTTTTTTTTTTTCTTTTACATTTCTTACGTTCCCTGATTCATATAATTTCACGCTCGGTTTGTATCTCGAGCACAAGGCGTCCTCTCTTTCTCTCTCTCTCTCTCTCTCTCTCTCTCTCTCTTTCTCTTTATCCCTATATCGTTCACCAACGTCGCACACTATCGTTCCGTTTTACATAAAGATCAGAGAATTAAGAACGCGCGGGGCTACACGAAATCAACCCTCCAAGTTTAACACGCGCGTACACCCTTCCTCTCGATACTTCCACTCTTTTTCTTCTTCTTTTTCTTTCTCTTCTTTCCTTTCTTTCTTTTCTTTTATCTTTTCTCTTTTTTCTTCCCCTTACTCCTCGCGTGCACTTCGAGCAAAAAGTGAGAGGGAACTTTCTCTCTCTCTTTCTCTCCCTCCCTCCCTCCCTCTTTTTCGCTCTCTCTCTCTGTCTAGTTAGGATCTTCTCTTCTCTTCTCTTCTCTTCTCTTCTCTTCCTCTTCAGTCCTCGAGTATCTGTATCTTCTTCTCGTCTCGACTACTTAAGTTGCTTAAATTTCGTCGTTTCACGCGCCGACCAAAATTCTCGAGTGCACTTGAGTATGATCTTCAATGGAACATTCACTGTGAGAAAGCGAACGCTCTCAAAGAAGAGAGAGAATGAGAGAGAGAGAGAGAGAAATGAAGGAGACAGAGATAGAGATAAAAATGAGATAAACGAATAAAGATTAAAGATTAACGATATATATAGAATATAATATATATAATGACGTGATAGGAAAAAAATTCGACAACGATTGAAACCCCCTCGAATCGACGAATTTCATCAAATGCAATTGTATTTAATCGAGTTAGAAAACAAAAAGAAAATTTCCAATAAATTATCATTGTAACATCTTTAGCAAAGATCGTTTGAATCGTCCCCTTGAACCATGACGATTCCAATTTCAAGGCATTTCGACAAAACGTTAGCGCTCGATACTGTACTCAAAAGCTTCGAGAGGGTGGAGGGATGGTGATGGTGTTGGGGGACACAGAATCCAAGTAAAAAGTAGTCGGACGACGTTGGACAATGGCGACACGATACGACGAGATACAATGGCAGAATTTTTCCAGACTTTAGAAGATAAAGAAGAAGAAGAAGAAGAAGAAGGAAAAGAAGAAGGTGAAGAAGAAGAAAGAGAATGAGAATGAGAATAAGAAGAAGAAAAAAGATGGGCTACTTGCGAAAGGGAGCCGAAGGAGAGAGAGTAAGAGAGAAAGAGATAGTATCTTTCCTCTTTTTCTTTCATCTCTGCAATCATTCTTTTATTTTTCTTCTGTCCTCCTCCTCCTCCTCCTCCTCCTCCCCCGCCACTACCACCTCCTCTTGTTCCTTCTTCTCCTCTTTCGTCGTTTTCGTTCTCGACCAAGCAAAGTCGGCCTTCTCCGAACGCATTGTGTCGAAGTTAATTACGTGAGGATAAACGCAGAGTCATATACCTCTCTTTCTCTCTTTCTCTCTCTCTCTCTCTTTCTCTCTCTCTCCTTTTTAACGGATCCACACCTCCTCATCCTCCGGAACGCCAACCCCAAAAAATCGACGCAGCCACAATACCGAAAGCGTTTAGATTCGAGGGAACCGGCCTCTGGCCTGAAATTGTTTTCATTGTCCATACGATTTGTCAAGGTTTATATATATATATATATATATATATATATACACGTGCATACATACACGTACATATATGTCACAGAGGGACAATGTATGCGTTGGTAAATGCCGACCGAAACTCAAACGTTAAACGAGATGGCTACGTACTTTTTATTTTTTTCTCTCTTTTATTTTTTTTTTTTCCTTTATTTTTTATTTTTCCTTTTCATTCTTTTTTTTTTTTATCAACTTCGGTGATATGTCACGCTGTCCAAAAGGATACAGCGATCAATCGATGAGTTCGCGGATCTATCTATCTATCTATCTTTCTTTCTTTCTTTCTTTCATTCTTTCTTTCTGACTTTCTCCCTCTCTCTCTCTCTCTCTCTCTCACACACACACATTCTCTTTCTATCTCACTCCGCGCTTTTTCACTCGATCCCTTTTCAAGTAACCCTTTCATAGGGCTGACGTTCGAAAAGGATACGTATACGTGTTCAGGGAAAGTTACGCAGTCCTTTTCGGTTTCTTAAACGTTCGACAATGAAAGACAGGACAGACGAAATTACCGTGAACGTTTTGTTGGTTGGGAAGTTTCAAAGGATTAGTTCATTGTTAGGATCAACATTCTTTCGTTAGTCTCATCTTTATATATCTATACATATATGTATACATAAAACTTTTATACTTGTATATAACTTATATATAAAGTTTGTATTGTTCAACATAAAAAATAATTATTATTAATTAATCAATACATATATATAAATTATTATATATTCGTAAATTTCTTTAAATACGTAATCCATAAATCGTATATTCATTTTCTCTCCTTTACTTTTCTATGTTCTCACCCTTCGTATAGAGGCTATATCTTGAGCAGTTAAATTGTCATTTGGATATCAAAGGGACGAAAACGCCCCGCGCGCGGATAAGGGCGCGAGAGGTAGGTAATTTGGCTCTCAGTGAAACGCAAACATCCATGGTGTCCCATGGAATATAACAACGTCCCTGACGAACGCACGAATTCACACCCACGTAGTACGAAACAGCCCTCAGCTATTGTTGCACAAAGCATAATGGAATCTCGGTCCCGTCGTTTCTAGTCCCACCTTCGCACGTCTCTTGTACGAACGCGAGAGAGAAAGTGAGAGAGAGAGAGAGAGAGAGAGAGAGAATCGGTTACTCTTCTCTCACCTAGGGTGTACCAGTTAAGCGAGGCTTAATGGCCTAGCAATTGGATTTTACCATTGCTCTTTGCCTAAGGAGACGCCATTTCACGCTTAGAGATTTGATCTTATCCCTCGTTCCTTCCTTCTCTCTCTCTCTCTCTCTCTCTCTCTCTCTCTCTCTCTCTTTCTTTCTCTATCTCTATCTATCTATTTATTTAGCTATCTATTTATCTCTCTTTCTCTCTCTCT
Organism: Vespa mandarinia; assembly: GCF_050613455.1. NCBI lineage: Eukaryota > Metazoa > Arthropoda > Insecta > Hymenoptera > Vespidae > Vespa > Vespa mandarinia. Next base: position 4,603,683 of record NC_140825.1, on the reverse strand, counting down.
CTCTTTCTCATCTATTTACTATCTTGTATATTTTAGAATATTTTTTTAATTAATTATACTCACTCGAAAATGATCATCGATCAAATTGATCGATATTCTCGTATGACATTATCCTTACTTGTGAATACTTGTTAAATATGTGAAGAAAAGGGAAATGAATGAAAAAAAAAAAAATGAAGAATAAAACAAACAAACCAAAAAATAGAATAGAAGGTGCAACGATGAAGGTCTTTACGTTCGGTTAGGTCAACTTAGGTCGAGAAAATAAAAGAGCAGTCAGTCAGTGGTGCAAAGCTTGGTCGGCGGTTAATTCGGCGCGATATCATTAAAGAGACATTTTCCAGTTTTCACCCTAATCCAAGCGGAATTCATTGAACAAATCCTCGCTTCCCCTTTCATGGCCGCCTTACTACGTTATATATTCTACGGTCCCCCTTTTCTCACACCGGCAAGCGTCTCGTTGCTTTTCCACTAATTACTCTTCCGCTTCGTCCTTGGTGAACGCTCGGCACGATGTTTCCGTTTCATGCCTCGACAAAAACGAACCCCTCCCCTCTCCTAAAAAGAGCAACTGAGATATAATGTATATTATTCGCTCGTGGATAATTCAAAAACGACGCGATGGTTTTTTTTTTTTTTTTTTTTTTTTTAAGTAGAAATGGATCCTGACAAGGCAAATCGAATTACACACGTATAAGAGCATCGACGATTCTTTCGTTCTCTTCTTTTTTTTTTATTTTTTACAGTGAAAAAACGAAAAAAAAAAAAAGAAGAGAAGAACACAAATGCGAGCGAACGTACAAAGAAAGAAACGAGAAGAAAATGAAATCGAGTCGTTAAAAATGCTTTTTTGATATATCCATAGATCGGGAATTATTAAACGCGGCGTATGTTTAGGTGAGGCGGCGAGGATGGATTGAGGGGAGGGAGGAGGTAAAAAAAAGAAAAAAAAAAAGAACGATAATCTGTCGTCGATACATCCGATACTTTTACTATCGCGAATATCGCTACGTCGTTTCGAAAAAAAAAAAGAGGAAAAGAAAAAAAAAACAAAAAACAAGTAGAAAAAACCAACGGCCTGTGTCAATTTTATATCTTTTCTTGTCGCAGAATCGCTGGTGCAGGAACTCGAGCTGGAGAGAAAATCGCGGCAGCATCAGGTGGCCGAGAGGGACCAAGTTAAGTCTCCTCTTCAAGGTGCGTTAAAGCAAAGTTACAAGACATTCGGATAGTGTTAATTCAATTCAAAAGTCCAAGTGATTTTGCTTTTTTTAAAAGTACCATCGATGATTGATCTTCTCTTATTCGTAACATTCGCTCTATTAAAAGATTAATAATTAAAATATATATCATTGGCCAATTAAAAAAAAAAAAAAAAAAAAGAAAAAAGAAAGAAAAAAGAAAGAAACACGAGGATTCGGTCATATTACCGATGATTGGTTGTATTACTTTAATATGCATATATATATATATGTATATCTCTCGTTCGTTGATTGATCGAGTGAGAATTTAAAAAAAAAAAAAAAAAGAAAGAAGAAAGAAAATAAAAAAACAAAGAAATAAAACAAGAAAAAAAAGAGAGAAAGAAAGAAAGAAAGAAAAGGAAATCCCTGAAGAGGAGGCAGACGCTTCTTAATCCACCGTTATGTTAGAAAATTATTATGACAATGAAAATTATTGAACAATAAGACGCGTTCGATTTTTTGCGAGGACGAAAATGAAATAAGAAAAAGAATATTATTATATCGTTCCTAGTCTCGGCTCGTCGGTGCGCGAAACAAGAAGGAGTTTCTTGTCATCCGGAATAAAGTTTCGATCTTTAATTAGAAACTAGAAGAAGGGTAGAATGTGAGAGTGAGAGAAAGAGAGAAAGAGAGAGAGAGAGAGAGAGAGAGAGAGAGAGAGAGAGAAAGAGAGAGAGAGAGAGATCGTCTCTCCACGACTCGATTTCTTGCTGCGGCGTCAGCGGCATACGCTGGCAAATTCGAAACTTGGCCTCGCCTCGTCGAAACTTGTTCAAAGTAAGTTAAGTGATCCGACAAAAACTATACATATAGGTATATATATTATATATATATTATATATATATATATATATATATATATATATATGTATTATATATTCTTGAATGTACCTTCTTCGAAGTTGTGTGTGCGCGTGCGCACACGTCTTGTGACGTAGCACGTAAATAATCGTTTTTCCTTTCGTCCTTCTTCTTCTTCTTCTTCTTCTTCTCCTTTAGTCCTTCCAGATCCGATTTTCAACATCAGCCCTTTTCAAGGAACACGCCTTTAATTGGTCCCACGAATCTTCGTAAAATTGAAATTCTTTCCGCTCCGGAAGAAGTTACTTTTTCAACCTTTGATTTCATACCCAAGCCGACGGGATCGTGATTCGACGATAATCAGAATGAATTTGTAAAAGGTTTTGTGAAGGACGTATTTGTTGTTGTATCTTAATTAACGCGGTTTAATTATTATTCGAGAATTCTTATTTTATTTAGTTACGATTAATATTACACGCAAATAAATTATTTCATTCTTATTTTTCTACAAAGAAAAAATAACAGAAAAGGAAAGTATGTTAAAAGAAGTGCGATAAAGAAAAAGAAAAAGAAAAAAAGGAACAAGCAGATAGGAAACTTAAATGAAATATATATATATATATATATATATATATATATATATATATATATATAATTAATATTAATATTGTCGAAATAATTGCACTAAACGTATAATAATGATAATCGAAAGGAAAGAAACATGTAATATGTATGTATGTATATCCTTAAACAATAATTAGCATTATCCTTGTGAGACTCGTCCGTTCATGACAAAGAGGAGATAGCCATTTGGTCGGTAGGATTAAGAATGGAGAGGAAGCGGACTGAGTCTGTTAGCGCCACACTCATTTTCAATCATAAGCGACAGTCCGATAAAAAGTCGAGTGGCGGCTCGTTCTCAAAGGATTTTCGAAGGGCCGATGACTCGACCGGTCTCATATTTACGTAGCGATTCTTTCCCTTTCCCCACCCCCTCCCCCCACCCCATCCTACCACTCCTTTCTTCTGTATTTCTTTTTTCTTTTCTCTTTTTCTCCTTCTTCTTGTTTATTTTTTTTTTCTTTTCTTTTCTTTTTATTTCTTGCACTCCCTTTCTTTATTTCTTTTCCTTTTTTTTTGTTTATCTTTTTATTCTTTTTGATTTCCATCGTTCATCTTTTTCTTTATCTTTCTCTCTCTCTCTCTCTCTCTCTCTTTCTCTCTTTCTCTCTCTCACACACACACACACATACGCATATACAAGCACGCATATTCTATTCACATTCTACGTTTCGAAAGGCAAACGATAATTAGTGAGCGGCTCTTCTTATGAACGAACGATCATCGAATGACCTTAGCAACCTTCCTTCTCCAAGTCACCACCCCCTTTTCGAAAAATCTTTAGACTCCTTCGTAGGAATCGTCGAGCCACTCGATCAAAGTCCATACGTTATCTTTCTCTCTTCGAACAAACGCTTCGTCGGATCTCTCATTCGCCCGAATGAATTCTGTAATTAATTTGGCATTGCGATAACAGAGAAATTTCAAACGCGATCCGTTTATCTTTCTCAAATATATGTATATATATATATGTGTGTGTGTGTGTGCGCGTGTGTGTATGAGTACCACAAAAAAAAAA
>NC_140825.1:4595000-4597500 GCF_050613455.1 Vespa mandarinia | reverse complement strand
AGAGAGAGAGAGAGAGAGAGAGAGAGAGAAAGAGTGTGTGTGTGCGTATGTGTGTGTGAAAGTGAGAGTACATAGTGAAAATTATCGTGAAAGAAAAGTAACGATAAGTTAAATACGATAAGAGAGGCAAAGAGAGAAAGAGAGAGAGAGCGAAAAAGAGAGAAAAAATGGACCGTACGTCGAAACGAAATCTTGAAAGAATCGTATTGTAAAGGATAAAAGTTTGTGTGCGTGCGTGCGCGTATGTATGCGAGAGAGTATATAACGAAGAAAGACAGATAGAGAGAAAGAGAGAGAGAGAGAGAGAGAGAGAGAGAGAGAGAGAGAGAAAGAGAGAGAGAGATAGAGAGAGAGACAAACAGAGAATCGATTCTCCTGGCATCTTAAAAAAAAAAAAAAATCATAACGCATTATTTATATATAAATAACTTAGTTAATACCGAAAGCAAGTAAGTCTAATCCATATTGCGTGTGTCCCGCGTTTCGCATCGGTCGTCCGAAGAAGAATAAGAAGAAGAAGAAGAAGAAGATGAAAATGAAGATAAAGAAGAAGAAGAAGAAGAAGAAGAAGAAAAATTGAAAAGAACATTACACGGTGAAATATTTCTCGTGCGTTTACCAGAGAGATGAAAATAAATAACGTAAACATAAATATATCGATCAAACGTTTGTTGCGCGCGCGTTCAAACGAGAAAAAGGAGATGGAAGGATGGGGGGGGAGGAAAAAAAAAAGATAAATAAAACGAGCGACACACGAAGTTAACCGATAAGGGAATGGTTAAGGATTCGAGCTGGGTCTCTTGGGGAGGGAAGGTTGGAGTAGGGAGGAGGGGAAGGGGATTAAAGAGGTGAATTTAATTTAGTGGTGAAAAAAAAGGTTTAAAAGAAAAAAGATACGAAGAAGAAAAAGAAGAGGAAAAGGAAGAAGAAGAAGAAGAAGAAGAAGAAAAGGAAGAAAAAATAAAAAAACGCACGAAGAAATATTTCGTCGGAGAAGGACGAATCCCATCATATTTAAGATCCATGTACAAAGTCTTTTGCCGTAAGATTCTTGTGTTGTAAAGTTCACATAATCATAGTGTCTAGATCGTAATTGGCTAAAGCCCCGTTAAGACGATGCTACACGTAGAGAACCACCGATTAGCTGATCCGTACTTTGCCATCGTCATTAAGACGATTGATTGGCAAGTAGAAGGAGGAGGAATAGGAGGAGGAAGAGGAAAAGGAGGAGGAGGAGAAGCAAGTGAAGGCGACGAAGTGATGAGATAATAGAAAGGAAACGACAATTTTCTTCTGATAAGAAAATCATTCTGAATGAAGTTTATTCTCGATCGTGGAAAATATTCTCCTGTGATTTTCGAAAATCAACAAAATCTTAATATAAAGAATATAATAAAATTTGTCGAACGGAGAGAGAGAGAGAGAGAGAGAGAGAGAGAGAGAGAGAGAGAGAGAGAGAGAGAGAGAGCAAGATAAATTTCGCAAGCATTTTCAAGTCTGTAAATATCTCTTTTCGTATTCATTAACTATTATCTAAATAATAATTAATTAAAAAGTTTTTCAAACTACAGCGATCATAAATAATTTACTTATAATATATTACATTTTTCTAAGCTAAGAAAATGAATTAATATTTAATCGAAATTGTTTCGATCCACGATCGACGCTAAAATCGTAATGAATTTTTTTACGAGGGAATAAGTAAGAGGTGATCCAAAAATAAAAAACAAAAAAAAAAGAAAATAATAGTAATAATAATAATAATAATAATAATAATAATAATAATAATAATAATAATAATAATAATAAAGAAAAAAAACGGATTAGAAAATGCGAATAGAATATTTCGGATAGAGAGTGAGAGTGAGAGAGAGAGAGAGAGAGAGTGAGAGAGAGAGAAGGGGGAAAGGAAAGAGAGAGAGGGGGAAGGGAGAGAATAGGATTAAAATTATCGCTACTTTGCCAATCACGACGACGGGATCAGCAAATCCAGCGATTTTTTCGCGAGCGGAACTTATACAATCTAGTATCGAGGCAAGAAGTGTATTCATTGTAATTCAGCATTATTACCTATAAATAAATAGTTGTTATTCTACACAGTGACCCTCCTTCCGAGTCCCACGTCGTCGCACGTCATCCCACGGAATTTAAAAAAAGATATCGGCTATTATTAGAATACGTGTCGCGTGGATAAAAGTTCCAAGGAAAGTAAGAAGCGATCATGCGTGTGAGCAAAGCATGAGAATTATCGAAAAAAGCAAAAAAAAAAAATTAAAAAAAAAACAGAAAAGAAAAAATAGAAGAAGAAGAAGAAAAAGAAGGAGAAGAAGATGAAAAACTCCTGGCGAACGAGAAAATCATTCGAACACGTACGTATCCTATTTATTTTATTAATAATCGTAAACATTTTCTTTTTATTTATTTATTTATATTTTTTGTCTCTTTTTATTTTCCCTTCATCCCTATTAATACCATTTTATACGTTAAGAAATTAATACAG
>NC_140825.1:4580000-4590000 GCF_050613455.1 Vespa mandarinia | reverse complement strand
AACGTCCTGCCGTTTACCCTCCATTAGAGGGAAGCGCAATCAAAACGGACCCGATGGACGACGCCGAGAGCTGTAAATCAAACTACGAGATATATTCAACCTCTCTCTCTCTCTCTCTCTCTCTCTCCCTCTCTCTCTCTCTCTCTTTCATGCGAAACGTCGACTATTCTATCTCGCTCGCTCACTCGATGCAGAAGGGTGTAATTATGCGTTGAAGATTTTCAAGCAAAGGGGAGCACCTTCGAGACCATCTTCCTTTGCCAGATTTCATTTGGCAATCCTCTTTTTATTTTCTATTTTTATTTCTTTTTTTTTTTTTTTAGTCTTTTGTTTTTTATTTATTATTATTCCCTTCTATTACATTTTCCATCTCTTTCTTTTTCACCTCTCCGAAATAATAAAGAGGAAGAAAGTAATATGAAAGATTTTCGAAGATAACGAAGGCAATCTTGTAAACGATTTTGCGGATCCTTATATCAAAAATCGTCTGATATTTAATTGGTTATTAAAACACTATTAATAAAGTAATTAATGAATATATATATATATATATATATATATATATATATATATATCCGGCAAACATATGAATTCGATCGGATGGAATGATTTAATATCGATTGAAAATTATTTAAGGTGTCAGATATTCTGATGATATCGAAATAGAAAGAGGATGCAGTATATATATATATATATATATATATATATATATATATATGTGTGTATATATATATACTTAAAGAGATAAGAAAGGCGCACATTGGGAAGACAAGTTTCTCACGGAAGAGATTTTTCCGTCTGGCCCGATTAAATCCGGCGAACCACATCCGGTCGATCGTTATGGGCTAAGGTGTAACGCCAGATCGTGCCGCATTCTTGCGTGTAACTCTCTCCGCGAAACACGAACCGCCGTCTCGTAGTATAATGAAAAAGGAGGTGCAAGAAGAGGCGCCCAGCTTGTCCGAGGCCTTCGACGGGCGCCATCCACGGAAAAACCGATCGATTCCATCGATCGGATCCATTATGTTTAAAATTTGTTAGATTTTAAAAGTCTTTCTTGAAAGTGAAATTTATATAAAAAGAAAACAAAATTATCTAAGTTAATATATAAAAATTAAAAAAGGAATTATAACAATAACAATAACAATTATGATAATAATAATAATAATAATGATGACGATGATGATAATGATGATGATTTTACTATTATCATTACCATCCTCTTAAAAATTATTATAAATAAAAAGAGATACATATATACATATATATATAAATTATACTTGTCAATCAAGGTCGAATAAATGATGTCATCTAGTAATTAATCAGAATACATAGTAAAACCAGTTTCTAATACCACTTGTGTAAGAGCTCTTATAGTATCGAAGAATATTCCAATGATCGTCTCGACTATCATGCTGCTTGCAAGAAAAGCCCTTACTCTTCCATTATGATTAAAATTTATTACTTTGAAAAAGTCTTTCTTAAAGAAGATTAAATTAAAGTTCTAAAAAATAATAATAATAATAATAATAATAACAACAATAACGATAATAATAATAATAATAATAATAATAATGATGATGATTTTACTATTGTCATTATCATCATCTTAAGAATTATTATATAAAAAAGAAGAAAAAAAAAATATATATATATATATACATAAATTGTACTTGTCAATTGAGGTCGAACGAATGATGTCATCTTATAATTAATCAGAATACATTGTTAAATCAGTTTCTAATCCCACTTGTCTTAGATCTTATCGTATCAAAGAATATTCCAATGATCGTCTCGATCATGCTCCTTACGAGAAAAGCTCTTACTCTTCCGTTCGATCTTCCGGTAATTGAAAACTCGCTTCGCTCGCACCGTTATCTTGCAACGATCATTACGCTACAATTAAGGCGTCGCAGAAAGGAAGAGAGAGAGAGAGAGAGAGAGAGAGAGAGAAAGAGAAAGAGAGTGTATAGATAGAGACAAAGAGAGTGTGGATAGATAGAGACAAAGAGAAAGAGAGAGCGAGATAGAGAGAGAGAGAGAGAGAGAGAGAGAGAGAAAGATCTTACGATGGGATCCTTTGTAGAAACCAGATTAAATCATCACGGTACATTTACGCAAGCGCACTCGATTTACGTTTCCACTCTGGCTGCTCAATTATATTTTCCAAAGTAATTCCAGTCCTAAGCATATATTATTCAAAGTAGAAAAGAAATAATGAAGGTACATATATGTAAAATAGTTGTTTTAATTTCGATACGCTAGACGGCACTCTTTCTTTCATTCTCTCTTTTCTTTATTATTTTCTTTTCTTTTTTTTTACATTATTTTTCTACTCCTTTCTTTGTTTCTTTCTTTCTTTCTTCTTTTTCTTTTTTTTTTTTTTTTAATTCATCGAAATTGTTCACTTCAATGAACACCTTGATTCGTTCCTTGTTCTTGAAAGGAGACTCACGTTGCCGACAATTTTATTATCGTTTATTATCAATAAGATCTATGACGGTGAAAGATAAGAGATGCTAAAAAAAAAAAAAGAAAAAAAAAAAAGAGAAAAAAAGGAGAAAAAATAAAAAGAAAGAAACAAGCCTGAAGAGAGTTTGATAGTATCTTTAATAAGACCACGTGTACCTGTTATATACGAGACATTACATATGAGAACGTATTAGAGGTTGCATCAATAATAATTAAACGACGATATCGCAGGAATAACTATCGATATAATTTTATTGCAATTATTCTACGCTATTCTTCGAACATAGTTAAACGCATAGAATTATTATCGAAAAGTCTTTAAGAAAAGTTAACTCTCATTCTCTCCTTCCCCTCCTTCCTTTCACTCGTCCCTGTACGCCATCCCTCCCTCCCTCCCACCTCCCTCTATTCTCCATCCAACTTTATTTTCTCTGGTATAACTTTGGAATAGCCGTAATACACGATTAAATCGTTTAGATAACGAACTACACGATCGTGTATCCGTCGTGAGTAAAACGGATTCCATTTCTTTTGAATAGGAAAAAAAAAGTGACAGATAGAAAAAAGACAAAAGAGAAAAATATCGTGCTTCTCACGATTATATATTTATCATCATGTCGTAAGTATGATATTATAACGAATATAATCTTTATGTATATACGTATTATTAATGTATGTATATACATATATAAATATATCGAAGAAAAAGATCATTGATCTTTTAGATAAAATTAGTTTTACACACACACACACACACACACATGTGTATATATATATAGATAGAAAAAGAATAGAAAAAGGAAGTTTGGTCGCGTAGTTTCGTTACTTCGTCTTCTGAGGCTTACAAGGAAAGAAGAAAAGTGACTCCATTTTTAAGATGATCTACGATAGTTATAAACGGTAATAGAATAACCACAGGGACACGAGAAGTAATTGTAAGAATTAACTAATAACACGTCAGCGAGATAGTAAAAGGGGGGTCGTGCGAAACCTCTATTCTCAACCTCTAGCCTGTCGTATATACCTTCGGGCCCAGCACTATTGGGTACCGTTGAGCTTCGAAGGGATCTATCAATTACTACGGTTTAAGTGGATCCTAGATCGGACAATAGAATTGGCCAACTATGAATTTTACTATGATGCCCACGCGTCTCGATCATCTTCTCTCTCTCTCTCTCTCTCTCTCTCTCAATCTTTAACTCTGTCATTGATCTCTCTATTATCCTTCTACACATTTTTCAAATATTTCTAAATTATTTTCTAATACCTCCTATTTACAAGCATCATTTCTTCATACGACAATTTCTTTATCAATTACAATTAACGATTTGAATTCTTAATTATTATTATTTTCGTGAATGAAAATTTCAGTCTTTCTGATCTGAACATCTAAAAAAGAAATTGACAAATTTGTCATTAGAGAATCTTAAAAATTCTTTTCGTTTATTAAAGGAATTTCCGATTTTAAAAGGATTCGTTCGGTACAGGCTCAATTAATAATTTCGCCTGCGTGCTTTCTGGTCATGGGATTTTTAAATGTGTGTGTATATATATATATTTGTGTATGTATAAGTACAGACACATGTACATATAACTAGGTGTATGTCGAGATATATGGTGGTGCATTATTTTCCAATATTACGTCAATGAAGATAGAGAGAGAGAGAGAGAGAGAGAGAGAGAGAGAGGGAGAGAGAGAGAGAGAGAAAGAGAAAAAGATAGAAAGAAAAAGAGAAGGGATGGAAGTATAGACTCTATCGGATCACGCACGGTTGAATTTCCGAGTTGGGGGAAACGGGGGCGGACCCTAAGCGGACCCCAGGGACACGACGTCTCGGGCTTCGAAATTCCCTAATCGATCGTCCGTTCTCAACGCGAATCGAGATTGAAAGGTTCGCGTGCATTGCTACGAATGCAACTAATTCGATGAATTCTATTTACTATGATTTTCCATAACATTATTATTTTTATAAATTTACTTATCAAATTAATAAAATCCAAATGTTTTATTATTTCCAATAGAATGAGAAATATGTACATGTACCAAATAATATATATATATATATATATATATCGTAGATCATTTTACGTTATTTAAATATGTAATAATCGATTAACAATTGATATTACTATATATTTATATATATACGTATATACGGATAAATGAATTTCCTCGAATCTAACAATAATAATAAAACCCAATATTTTTCTCTATGAGTCTCGGAATATGTAAATATCTCGTGTATAAGAAGATAATGTGCCGTAAATGTAAACACGACCGTGACTCTCCATCTAAACAAATACGTGTAACCTCTTAATCAGTCGGTTATTGGATCTCATCGTGAGCGTAAGTGTGTCAGCATTGAAGCAACGTTAATGTCGATACTTTATGATTTGGTGGACATCGATCGTATAATACTTCAAGGGAATTAATTACAAAGGTAACCAGCTCCCTGTTAAAAATACTGTACTGTAATTATAATATTACAATGTGTTTTTCTACGTCTATGACGTTGTCGATGTTAATACAGAAATAGATTGTATATTTTTGTAACGCATCAGAATACATACATATATATATATATATATATATATATATATATATATATACCGTGAGTTAATTAATTTATTTTTAACTTTTAATTGTATAACGTCATTAATGGAAAACAGGACTTTATTTACAAATAATACATTTATACACGCTCAGACATTACTTTATTTATAAAAAAAAAAGAAAAAAGAATTAATTATCGTCATCATGAAAGATAAAATATTAATATTATAGTAGGTTTCGATGATTATCGTATAAATAATTCATAGCCTATACTTATTCGTCGTTCTATTTTCATCCTTATTAGTTATCGATAATTATCAATCGCCGTTTTCTCTCTTTCTTTTTTTTTCTCTTTTTCTCTCTCTCTCTCTCTCTCTCTCTCTCTCTCTCTCTCTTTATTTTAACAATTATTCAGATATCCATGAATTCGATTGTACGTTTGAAAATAAAATATGTACTATTATTTTATTATAAAGAATATATCATCGTTATATTAAAAATATTACTATTATTCTTTGTTTCAATATACCTATTCTTTTATCATCGTTCTAATTTCATAATAATCGATAATTATTCATCCTTGCTTTATTTTCTTCCTTTTCTTTTAATAATTAGATAAAAATAAATGAATTTGTTTATAGAAGTATTAGAAAGTATATCCACATACACAAGTACACGTACATGTGCACACACACACACACACACGAAGGATCGTTTTCATTCAATGATAATAAAATTTGTATGAAATTATTATACGCGACATATAAAATACGTATACATAGTTTTAATGAAATCTGAGTCTACGTTTAGTTTAACTCTTGACACAGATCGATTGTACACATTTGTTCTAGATCGTATTTAAGCGTTTATTCGAGTATCGAGATAAAGAGACAGGACAACTTCCATAGGAAGTATTTTTCATCAAAGCAAAACAATTATTTTTTAAATAATTATTCGCACTCGTATAACGAGAGCACGGTGTATATTGTAGATTTTCATCGACGATATCGTTTAAATCATAGTTGTTGCGTCGACCATTTACAACGCTTATTCCATACTACGAGAATGGATAGCCCAACGTTGAGAGTAAAACATATATACCAATATACACACACACACACACATATGTATATATATATATATATATATATATATATACATACGAGATGTAATCTGTATTGCTGTAAAAAGGAAATGGACCGAAAACGAAAAAAAAAAAAATATTAAAAAAAGAAAAAAACATCGGAAAGAAAGAATACAAAAATACATTTAAACAACGCTATCACGAGAGAGAGAGAGAGAGAGAGAAAGGGAGAGGGATATATATATATATATATATATATATATATACATATTGTGTGTAGAGGTATAGAAACGAGTACATACTGTGTTTCTGCGAAGGTAAACAATAATTCGGCCCAAATAACAATCGTGCTGGAAAAGCTTGGTTTGTCCGAGGAAAAACGCGTTTATATTTCACCGGCTGCGAGAGCGAATTCCCTTTGTGACTGTAGGATGACAATTTCACGGCATTTAGCTGCGACTGGGACCCGCGTACCAGGGAAACAATGCCCGCCGAATCGCGAGCCAACTTGCGTTGTTACTGGCTCTCCCTTTCCCTCTCTCTCTCTTTCACATTCTCTCTACACATTTTCTCTATCTCTCTCTTTTATATATATATATATATCTACATGCGCGTTTATTTTCCCTCTTGCCTCGGTATACACACTGGATGGTCTCTTCTCTCATCGGTTCCCTCCTACTACCCACTTTGTGTTTTTCATCGGAAACAAACGCGTTATTGCGGAAATTAAATGACACGTCGCAAAACGTTCGGAAAGAGAAAGAGAGAGCATGCCGTGCAAACGAACGAATGGAGAAGGATCGAAACGTTCGTCGCGATTGAAAATATAAATAATACAATTGTCTACGTTGCGGTACATCTATTCTTAAAAGTTGTAAATCAATTAATTTTACATCAACGCATGTACGTAAGTACAAAATTCGTATAATGTTATTGATTACAAATTATTTGTTTTGAACGGTTTATTATGTAATCGGTGTCGATACGACAACAACAACAACAAATCGATCAAATTTTATATATGCATTGAAAAAAGAAATGTAATTTTTAATTTCTATATAAGTTATTGGAAATGTTTCAATTGTAATCATTGTATTGTTAATAGGGACGAAATATTTTTTATGATCTATATGAACATATCTATATAAATATTATATACATATATGTATATATATATATTTATACACATATAAAATATCAGTGGCGCGTTAAGACAATATCGTAGCGTGTATACGCAAGAACGATGAAAAGCCAAAGGCAATTAAAGGAGGTTCTAACAAGCTGAAATCACTATCGTTTCCTCTAGATCTATCCGCTGAAAGGATTCACCTGGTAATAAGATACAACGCGCGCACGACGTTCATCCGAACGTCTGTATATGTATCTATACTTATGTATTTGAAACGTATACTTAAATAACGTGATGGTTATATCATATCCAAGATATCTAAAGGAACAATTCGATATGGTCGAACTTTTCACGCTTCGATAATTATTTTCCTAATCGTGAATATATATCGATTTGGATTTTAAAATGCTTTTATTTATTTTTTTTTTCTCTCTTCCTGTTCTCTTTTTCTTTCAGTTATTTTTATATCTCAATTTATATAACTACGACATAAATAACATTAATTAATCTTTCAATCTATATATATATATATTACGATGCTATCTCTATATAAAACTTTTAATTCTAATTTCGATTGAGATCCATGATTGATATCTAATATACGTTACAAATTATTTCTAATTTTTATTAATGATAATTTTTGGTGTAACGCAAGATAAAGGGTAAAAAGAAAAGAGAGAGAGGGAGAGAGAGAGAGACAGAGAAAGAGAAAGAGAAAGAGAGAGAGAATAAAACCAAGAGGCTTATCAAAAATCAGAAACAAACTATTATACAAAGGGCATTTCACGCACGGTAGAATATAAACAGATTGATTCGCGAGAGATTTCACTGTAAAGAACGAAGGGAAGAAGAATAAGGGAAAACGTTCTCATCCGTGGCACAGCTTGTCTACCATTAAATCTACACGGCGTTCGGCGCGTTGAGAGTCTGGTAAACATAAATCCGACAATCCCAATTTCCTGGCATAGTAATCAAAGCGTTATGGATAGACAAGGTAGAAGGATCATTCAGCAGGGAGGCTAGTTACCTGCTGAGTTTATCTCGGATGGATCTTTCCCACTGACGTCGTTAGCGCCTGCTATAGCAATCTCTCTCTCTCTCTCTCTCTCTCTCTCTCTCTCTCTCTCTTTAAACAAACTAAACGTATCGTTTTTCTTTTCTATATTTTTTCTCTATTTTTTTTTTTTTTTTAATAAAATATTAGTCAATCGAATTTTTCGATTTTATTATTGCCTAGTATATATTTTCAACGTTTCATTATATCGGTTTTAAAAAATTTATTATCGAGATAAGATATCTATATAAAGGGGGGAAAAAAAGGGATGAATTTAATCGTATTAAAGAGACATTGGACCGGAACGAATAAAACTCATCCTCTTGAGGCTAGATAGACACAGACAAACACAGAGAGAGAGAGAGACATACATATACACACACACGTGCACATGCATATATACGTACACACGTAGAAACGGGATACATACACATACGACGTGCTCATCGTCGAAGTAAAACGATCGTTAATTGGAGTAACGATCGTCGGGCATCGTGGCTCGCCATACGCCGTCGTGTTTTGTCACGAGCGCCTTTGTCGATGCAGGCATGCGAGAGAGAAGAAGGGTCGAGGGGTGGTGAAGGAGGAGGAAGAAGAAGAGAGGGAGGAGAGGTCCAGCTTTCGAACGCGTTCACTCGACGAAGGGAACGCGTGACTTTGAGAAGAAGGAATTGGTGAACCCGTCCTCGGCCGATCAGATGATCCCGAACGACTTCGTGACTTCGTATTTGCTCAGCTATTTCCCCTTCAAAGAGAAAGAGTGAGAGAGAAAGAGAGAGAGAGAGAGAGAGAGAGAAAGAAAGAAAAGGAAGGTTCTATCCGTTCGGTCCATCGACATATCCTTCTCAGTATACCATAATTATATTATAATAAATTGTAACTATAGACCTTGTTCTCAGTTTTCGTATCGCTAAGTCAGTGGTTTTCAAATTGAAATGGCGTTAAATATACTCTTTAAAAATCAACCAAATCATTTATATAGAACGTTACGAATTATAATGTAAACGTAACAATTATTCCAAAGAGGTGTTATTCAATTAGTAAAGACCACCTAGAATAAAGAGGGATGCCGACTTATTCGTCATTGATTTTGATGATAGAGTAAAAATGTTTTACAGAGAATAACAGAGTTTATTGTCGATGTAATTAGTAGAACGATCGTAATCTTTCCATGTAATTTAGTCGTAATTATTTTCAAAAGGGCATACTTATCGCCTCTAACGAGATTTAAGAAAAAGGAAAAGAGAAAAAAAAGAGAAGGAAAAAGAAGAAAAGGAAAAAAAAAGGATAAAGAAGAAGAAGAAAAAGAAAAAAAGACGTCTGTGTACGTACGTACGTACGTACGTACGTAAAATGGTGTAAGTAGGAGGTATCCGCTACTCTACTGTTAGATTTCTCTTCGGGAAAAATACCTCTTCGTGTCAGAGGGCCGAGTTTATCACTGTCATCTCTTCACGCTGAAGCTTCGCTGTCTTAATAGCTTTAATGTCCGTCGTTTCGGAGGCCTGACTCTCGAAGACTATAACCACTGACTTGTACGCGTAACATCATCCTTTCTTTCTTTCTCTCACTCTCTCTGTCTCTCTCTCTCTCTCTCTCTTTATCTCTTTATTTTCTTATCTTAACACGTTAATCGCGATTATTCGGATGTTGTTTGCTCGATTCAAAAAATTTGCCAATAATAATAATAGTAATAATAATAATAAT
>NC_140825.1:4552500-4575000 GCF_050613455.1 Vespa mandarinia | reverse complement strand
AAAATGAATTTAAATGAGGATAAAAATAAAAGGAATTTCTCTCTCTCTCTCTCTCCCTCTCTATGTATATATATATATATAATCTTTCCGAGGAACAAGACGAATCGTTTCGAAGGAGATGCACAAGCGTTCTTCTTTCATCTCTCTATCTCTATCTCTCTCTTTTTCCTTCTTTCTCTCTTTCTTACTCGCGTTAGAGCTCGTAAGGAAATCTCCCAAGTCGTTACAACGCGTAAGAGTAATTAAGAGTCGAATAATTACTCGTATCGTTCGAGACTTGATAGATCGACCGATCGTGGCCAGTTTGACCCGCGAAGATTTGAGAGATCGAACAAAGAATTTTACAATCGACGATCTAACATCAATGTGGAGTAGAAAAAAAAAAGAAAAATAAAATCATTTAATCTTGTACAAAAAAAGAAAAAGAAAAAGAAAGAAAGAGAGAAAGAGAGAGAGAGAGAGAGAGAGAGAGAAAAGAACAAAATATAATTTTAGAGAGAAGATTGAAGAAAAAATTTTGGTAGTAACTTTTTTCAAATCGATCGAATCGTTATCGATTAAAATCATTGACTAGATAGAGTAGATCGTTTCGACACGGACAGCTCATTACAAGAGGGATCTCGTATGGATCTCTATCGAGGCAGATGCGAGACGAAGCGACAAATCGTCGATGCCCTTCGTAATTTACGGAGCGAGATCGATTAAATGGTGGCAAGAAGTCGAGTAATGTATGTATCGTGGCGGATGAGGATGTGTATGTGTATGTGGATATGGATGAGGATCAGGATGAGGACGTAAGAGAAGGAGGAGAAGAAGAAGAAGAAGAAGAAGAAAAGGAAGGAGGAGCAACGAAAAGCCACTGCTCTTTCTCTGTTGCTTCTCCTGCTGCAAGGATATTAATGAAGATATTCAAATGAGAGAAAAATGAAAGAGAGACAGAGAGAAGGATAGAAAGAGAGAAAGAAAGAGAAAGAGAATGCTCTTTGTCGGGCGTAAGGTTCGTCCGGTGACTCGGCCTATGTAGATTATCCTACCTGCTTTACTCTTTGCTTCCTTCACCTCAAACTTCTTTATCTTCCTCCTCTTTCTCCTCTTGTTCCTCCTCCTTCTTATCCTTCTCCTTCTTCTCTTAATTCACCTCTTTATTTTCCCTGAACGTGATCATCTTTCATTTTCGTCCATCTACAAATACACTTTAACAGATCGACCAATTCATATCATCCAAAAAAAAAAAAAAGAAGAAAGAAAAAAAAAAGAAAAAAGAAAAAAGAAAAAGGAAATAAAAATTATCTCTAAATTACTTTCACGGTTCCCCTTAGGGATATGTAAGTGTGTACGCGTAAAAAGTATGAGATAAAAGGGTAGGTTACTTTTTTCTTTTTTCTTTTTTCTTCCTTTTTCATCTTCATCTTGAAGAACAGTGGCCAAGAATCTTATTTTCCATAGAGATAAGACGTACCCACCCACGCTGTAAAACGTAGGCTAGCTTAATTCACTTGTTTCTTCGGTTTCCACTCGGATGAAATTAGAGCCTCGGAAGTAGAGAAGAAGAGACCACCCCTCTCCTACACCCCCACTCCCACCCCCATCCCCTTAACCCGATGGCTGGCTAGGCGAGAACCGGCGAGCTCTCGTCCTCGTTGGCCAGTGGATGTCATTAAGAACCTTTTAAATCGCCCTTAAGACCCGTCGACCCATTAGACCTTCTCCTGAAAGGGGCAAGCCTCGTACTACCAGTATATACACCATGCACATACACATATATATATATATATATATATATATATGTACGTACATACGTATGTAGGTGTATAGATTTTTTTTCTTGTTTCTTTCTTTTTTTCTTGTTTTTTGTAACTATCGTTCAAAAGAAAAAGCGAAACATCCAGCTTCCTTCTCTACCTTCTCCTTTTTTTTTTCTTCTTCTTCATCTTCCTCATCTTCCTCCTCCTCTTCTTCTTCTTCTTCTTCTTCTTCTTCTTCTTCTTCTTCTTCTCGGGACAACGTGGAGTATCGTCAACGTGGCTCTCCGTTAACGGTATTTCCTGTAGTACAATACTCGGCTTACGGGACACGGGGCCTCTCGTAGGTATCTACTTTGCACTTTATCCAGTTAGTTGCGACTAATGTCGTTACTCGTCTTGGAGAATGCCTTTTGCCCTCTACCACCCAAGCCAGTACTCCTCCAACCCCTTACGAAAGGGGTTGCCACCTCCAGCTTCGCTTACTTATCGTCTCGTTGACCTCTCGAGACACGATGCTTCCTTCGTTACACACTTTCTCTCTCTCTCTCTCTCTCTCCCTCTCACTCTCCTGTCTTTCCTATCTCTTTTTCTCTATTTCTTCTTCTATAGAACCATATACACACACACACACACAAACATATTCACATACACACACGCACAAAAGAATGGACATACTCTCCCTTTCGTTCTTTAGCTCACCGAAAAAAAATCTCTAGATGAAAGCCGCGCCGTAAAACGCTCCGTGAAAGAGCAGAATTAATTTACATGCCAGGGTGAATAACGGAACGAGACGTAAGACGGTAGCCAAGACTTCCTTCTCTTTCTATCTATCTACCTATCTATCTATCTACCTTTCTTCCTTTCTTTCTTTCTTTCTTTCTTTCTTTATTTATTTATTTATTTCTTTATTTCTTTATTTCTTTATTTCTTGATTTCTTCGTCTTTTGCTTCATCATCCTTTTTCATCTTTTTCTTGTTCTTCTTCTTCTTCTATCTTTCCTTCTTCCTTTCTTTCTTTCTTTCTTTCTTTCTTTCTTTCTTTCTTTCTTTCTTTCTTTCTTTCTTTCTTTCTTTCTTTCTTTCCTCGATCGCCCGAACGAACGGCACAAAGGGCAGGACAATGCGTCTCCCGTCGCTCTTATTTTAGTCGTCCCAATTTTAATTGATATTTCGTTCGAAAGGTGGGCCATTGTTTCCTTCACTTCCATTATCGATACCTTTGTGCTCCTTCGATACGGACGAAACGTCATTTTCGTCGCCTCTCCTACCGGCCTGCCGACTCGTCGAGTCATTTCAAACTGTATACCTGAGCTCTGTCTTGGAAGGGAAAGAGAGAGAGAGAGAGAGAGAGAGAGAGGGAGAGAGAGAGAGAGAAAGAGGGTGAGATTCATTTTGAAAAATAATGCCAAGATCGAAGAGAACTAACACACGAGCGAAAAGGCGCATCGTTCACCATGAAAATCGCGAAGAACTTTCATCTTCGTTCGATCATTAATAGTACAATGTGATAAAAAAAGAAAAAAAAAAAAGAAAGAAAGAAAAAGGAAAAAAAAGCAAAAAGAATAGAAAATGAAGAAGCTTAAAGACTCGATCTGTTTATAATTAAATCATTTTGTAAAGTAGTTGTAGAGTAGGTACGTAAAGAAAATATATTTTATGTGTGTTTGTGTGTGTCTATATATATATATATATATATATATATATATATATATATATGAACAATTATTTGACAACTAAAAGAGAACTACGATGTTAAACGGTTCAACGTGTTTTGAAGAAAAAACGAGAGTTAATTTTTAACGATAAATGACAGATACGAAAGCAGTGATTAAACCATGGTGAGAGAGTGAATACAGAGAATTTGCGATAACGCAAATATTATACCCGAGACAAGTCGTGGGAGATTGCGTTTTGAGGCACGATAATACTGATAACGTAAATCATAACTCTATGATTATGCTTGGCAACTTATATTTATGATACATCATGGTATCATGATATAAAAAACGACAAAGTCGACGACACGAGTTAAAAGGACTTTTTCGATATAGAGCTCTCTTATTAAAATATATATATATATATTTTTTTTTAAGTTATTAATATTAGTAATATATTTTAAACCGAAACGATAAATATTATTTACATATATATATACACATACATATATATATATAGCCTTTTTTTAAATTATTAGTATTAGCAAAATCTTTCAAAACAAAACGATAAATATTATTTATATTTATATATATATATATATATATATATATATATTAATAATATAATGATACATTTAGAGTGATATGAAGAATATGCATTTCTGAATTTTTCGAGCTATGCAGATCCGCAGTTTAGATTTAAGTTGACCTTTCACAGAGTATAATAAATAAGTAGAAGAGAAGATAGTGGTATGGTGGATGCATCGCGAAAGAGAAGGTATATAGGTACGCGTGTGCTCACAGGTTAACGACGTTGCCCTGAGACGATCATCGAGGAGGAGAGCGGTTAACGCCGCCTGGCAAACGTTTCTCGTTTAAAAAGGAGAGATACCGAAACGAGACTGGCAGGTATCGAGCTTAGCGAGAAGGTATAGCTCGGGGCCACAAGAAGAACGAACCGAAAAAGGAAGACAGAGAAAGAGGAATCACGACGACGACGGACTCGACGAAGACGACGAGGACGAGGAAGACGACGACGAGGAAGAAAAGTGAGCGAGAAGGCACTTCGTCTGACATCTGGAAGTTCAGCGACAACAACAATCTAAGAGAAAGGGAGAGAGGAAGAGAGAAGAAGAGGAAGAGAGAGAGAGAGAGAGAGAGAGAGAGAAGGAGAAGAAGCTCCACCAGGTTTCTTGGACATTGAAGAAGAAGAGAAAGAAGAGGGGACTCCGAAACTTGGTAATTACCAGCCGCATTAATCTGCCCGCGATGCTGATTATTAAGACGAGAACGACAATAAAAGTAAAGGCGAATTAAGTGGGTACCTTGGTTCATATATATATATATATATATATATATAAATATATATATATACTGGGTGACTCTAATATACTAACAAAATCGATATCATTTCGTAATTATCATTCTTGATGATATTCAAATCGTTATAATAATTGTTCGTTCATTGATCAAGACAAACGATCGATGTTCCTTGTAATTATTTAATTGGATCAAAAATTGAAGGGAAGAAAAGAAAAAGAAAAATAGAAAAATTAAATAAATAAACAAATAAAGGAACGAACAAAAATGAATAAATAAAATAACAGGGTCTCGATTAAAGTTGAAAATATTAATAAAATTACATAACCTGGGGAAGCGTTTACCAGCATACATAAGTTTGTAGAAAGAAATTGGGTCACCCTTTATATACTACATGCATTCACATTTATATATACATATATACATATATATATATATATTTATATATACTTATATATATATGTATATATGTATATTTTGCCCTAGGAAGCCGAGTTAATTGTTGCACTCTATATGCTAAACGCGTGCGACTCGACTTCGAAGCAACGTGGTAGCATCGCAGCCACCGCGTGTGCGATATCGCGCGAACGCGACTACCGAGCGCAAAGAGTGCCGAGTTATGGGACGGTTGCCGCCTCCGTCATGCGAGCCGTCCTCCAATTGCTTATCTCTCTCTCTTTTGCGACCGTCCAACGACCACTTGGCGAATTAATTAATCGTGGTAATTTCTTTTTACCCCGGAACTTACCCCGCGTAAGTTCTCCTCGTCGACGACGGCGACAACGACGACGACGACGACGACGACGACGACGACGACGAAGAAAAGAGAGATTTAATGGACAAGAAAAATGCTTTTTCTTTTCTTATCTTTTCTTTTTTTTTTTTTTAAATTCACGCAGGTCACGTGACAATGTAAATGACACTTTAAGTTTCTCAATATTGTGGGGTAAAGAAGAAGAATTGAACTTTATTATCGGACTATATAGATTTTTCTTTTTCCTTTTTCTTCTTTTTTCTTTTTCTTTCTCAATGATGAAAAACAAAAGATGGGATTATAGAATCGTAGGATTTTGTCTTTTTCTTTTTTGTTTTCTTTTTTTTTTTTTTTTTTTTTTTTTCACCTTCAGTCACCTTCTCGAGTTCTTCTCCGTGCAAAATTCTTACCACCCCAGCGCTAGCAAAGGAAGGAAGATTATTAACGAAGCACACTGGTGTTTAAAGTAAACCGATCCAAATTCCAAAGTCCAGTTAATTCGAGCTGGCCGGGCGGTCGGTCGATCGATCGATCGATCGATCGGTCGGTCGGTCGGTCGGTCGGTCGGTCGGTCGGTCGATCGGTCGATCGGTCGGTAACGGAGTAGCAAGGAACCAACCAAAAAGGCAAGTAAGCAGACAAGCAGACAAATAAGCAAACGCTGCCGGTCTGCCGATCATCGACTGGCTAGCTTGTTGGTTACTTACGCGATCGACGAACCAACGCACGACCGCTATTGAATTACTCCAATGTGCATAGAGTCGCGATCCTTGCCGATCTAACCGATCTCCATTCTCCACTCTCGGCTTTACCAAGCACGAAAGAGGATCCCAAAGATGTTCGATATCGCCTTACGTTAACCGCATTCGCAGCACGCGTTTGCATTTCCGCCTTAACTTGCTCGTAATCTTCGTGTTTGAGAAAAGGGAAAAAGAACAGGTGATTATGACGACGACGATGGTGGTGGTGGTGTATTGTTGATCCGAGTCCAATTGTTAGATTCAAGACTTAGATTAAATTACGCAAATAATAATCTTATGGGGTGTACAACAGACCACGATAGATTGTTAGGTAGATAAATATAATGGCACGTGCCAAAAGGACCTTAAGTAAACTTATTTAGATATCAACGTGTGAAAAGAGTAACGTCGAAATTTGCCAATGGATAAAAGTAAAAAGAACGAAGGAAAAAGTTGATCGATAATTCGAAAGGATGACTTTTTACCTGTATAACTTTTTCTTTTCTTTTTTCTTTGAGAGAATAAGAAAGAGATAGATAGAAAGAGAGAGAGAGAGAGAGAGAGAGAGAAGTGGGACGTTGTCGAGGTACAGACGATTCATCATCGGCAAAGGCAATCGCTCGAGGATCGACATCGTCGATCCACCAATCGAAAGAGAAAGAACAGAGCGTAGAACAAAAGAAGAGAAAAAGAGAGAGAAGGAGAAAGAGAGAGAGAGAAGAAAAGACGCGGTGGTCGTCGCGTCCGGTCTCGAACTCGATGATTTATCGATCGGACAATAGGACACACGATACTACCCTTATAGGGCGACGATCCTTCGACGAGACCGTTCGTCTCGTCCTACTCGTCGTAGTCCTCAACCTCTCCTCTCTCATCCTTCGTGATATTACGCACCGTCGTCGTGGACCTCTTTGTCGGTTGTACCAAGCTATATGTATACATACATATATACATATATCAGCGTTCGATGGCAGTACCACCTGTACCGCCCGCATCGTGAAACAAAAGACTCCGTCGCCCTGCCGAAGGTCTCTATTCCGATGGAATATTGAGTGACGCCGAATGGAATTCGGTTTCCATAGTTGCTGACATTCGAGGCTCGCACACCATTCCTCTCTATCCTTTCGCGAGGATGTAATATAACGTAAACTACCGTATTCCACTTCCTAATTTATTTGTACACCTCATTTCCTGCATGTACTAACATGACAATGTTCGCCTTCCCTTCTCTTTTGGCCCTTTTAACAGACCCAGAGATTGCTTCTTTCTTCGTTCAAATTTGAAATTTGATCGACTCTTTTTTTCTTTTCTTTTCTTTTCTTTTCTTTTCTTTCCTTTCTTTTTTTTTCTCTCATTTTCTTTTTCTTTTATCACGTCGAACGACGTGTAAACAGTTCTTTGCTGAAGCAATGGGCTAATTTATTATCGTAGATAAGTAAACATTTTTTTCGCGACCGATCGGTTTACCTTTGCTACTCATTATAATCGAACGATAGAATTGAAAACCAGGTGGCAATCAATATTAATTACTTCGGACAATGGAATCTCATTGGACTTGATCGTTCGAACGGCCTCACCAGAAGAGGTAGAGGAGTAGTAGCAGGCGTTTATGTTTGGGCTCGAACGCCGTATACTCATGGCAATACATACATACCTAGCTGAGAGCTCGCAAGAGAGAGAGGGAGAAAGAGAGAGAGAGAGAGAGAGAGAGAAAGAGAGAGAGAGAAAGAGAGAGTGAGAGAGAGAGAGGACTCGCTCAACGTTAGGGCATAATCTATTGTTGTTGACGTTATGCGTTGTGCACGCGTTGCACAGCGTTGCAGTAACCATCCCCCACCATCAGCACCGCCACCACGACCATCACCATCACCACCACTGTAACACCTCTCATCCCCCACTCCAAACCTTACCTTCGTCGCCATATCACCGATTCGCGTTACGGCACCACCATCACCGACATATATATTGTGGCCCTTTTGACGTACCACCCCTCGCCAAACCAAGAGGATTCCTCTCTCGATGGAGAAACGACAACAACGACAACATAGACAACGCCAACAACGCTCTGTCGCTCCACCTCCTCTTCCTCTTCCTCTTCCTCCTCCTCTTCCTCTTCCTGTAGCTCTTCCACGATGACCACCGTGCCCGATCCAAACTCATCTATCGACCTACTACTAATACTACTACTACTACTACTACTACTACTACTACTACTACTACTACTACTATTACTACTACTACTACTACTACTACTAGTACTATTACTACTATATGAGCAACGATCCATAGCGAGCTATTCCGATCGCTGTCGTCATTATCGAGATCCGCTGTCGTAGAGAATTAAACGCTTCTACGATATCACGATCGATTTTAAAATTTTCCAAAATTTCTTTTTTATCACGTATAAGATATAGCCAATCATTATCTTATACCCGTGTATATATAATTAAAAATTATATAAACATAATTATTATTAAAATTTGATTATCGTTTATTATTAAATAATATTATTATTATTAAAGGAAAGAATATTAAATGTTTCCACTGTATTATAATCTAATATTTTTATTTTTCTTTATTTCCCGAGGATATCACGATGTTTATGGATAAATGTAAGTTGGATGTAACGTACATACATATATATATATATATATATAGAGAGAGAGAGAGAGAGAGAGAGAGAGAGGAGATGAGACGAGGAGTTTTAAAGAGAAGGCCGTGTGTTGAAAATATAAGGTCGCAGCACGCATCGGTCTCTGATGAGGGGTGGACACGCGAAAACGATCCCTTCTGGGAACTAATTTCTACCACGTTACGTTGCTTACTTAACGTACAGGCAAACCACGTAGAAAGCGATCGTCATCGTCGTGTCATCGGCGTTGTCCTCCCGTTTTCCTTCAACCACCACCCACATTGGTATACTGGCTTACCAAGTGACCAGGCCTTTCAGACTAAAGACTAATTAATTAATGGCAAAGAATCAACGATTATCCCGTTTGTAACGTTGTTATCGTGCCTCTCCTAATGACAGTCTTCTCACTAAAAATTACTGATAAAGTTCATATATGCTTGTCAATTAATAGTTAACAAAAACGAAAAAGATAAATAAATAAATAGAAAAGATACGAGATGGTTTGAATGATTTATCAGCTAATTAAGATCTAATTGTATATTTCTTAAAGATCGATTCTGATCAAATTCCTCGTCGCTTCTCGTTTTCAATGTCGTATAAAGTCTCTTTTTTATTATTAAAGAGCGATCAAGCATAACGTACAATTAAGATAATCGAAAAACGACGAGAAACAAGATGACGGATAGAAGATGGTAGTCACTGTAATACGTCAAGAGTGATTTTATAACATACGAACGTAATTAAACGCGTTAATTGTAAATACATACATATATATATATATATAAAGAGAAAGTATATAAAGTAAGTTTTTACAATAGATCGATAATTATTAATAAAACTATCATAAGAAGAGTTTGCACAACTACTGAATGATTTTGCTACTCAATGCCGGTAGGATCGTATTTTTTCTCTTTTGTTTATCATATTTTTCTTTTTCTTCTTAATATCTTGAAAAAAATGTTCCTAAAGTGATGTACGACGTCGATTAAATACCTAGCGATCTTGTACCTATCTAGAAACGATCTCATAAATTTACGAGAACGATCCGACATAAAGATTCCAATCAACGATGAATGCCAATGAAACGTGGCCACAAGATGGACGCGTTTGGCTAGATATAAAATACGAAGCCGCGATAATATAGTAAATCGGTAACTCCCTGTGAGATATAATTTTAAAGTTGGCCATAAATTCCTTCCCTTGCGATTTCGAAGAATGAAGGTGGAAAACGAAGAAGACGAAGGCGAAGAAGAAAATGAAGAGTAATAATAAAAAGAAGAATAAGAAGTGTACGTTGTACGCGAGGCCATAGTGGCAGGTGCCAAAGGCTTTCGGTTATTTCAGAGGAGGTGGAAGAGCAGCTACGTAATGGGGTTTCACCGCCTTACCGGTTGCCATATGTCCGATCTAATTTTGTATGGTGTCGATAGGCCCTTCAAGCGGACGTAGAAAACCTTATACGAATCCCATTTCTCATAATCTCATCGAACCCAATTATTAGGGAGATTAAGTTATACAAACATAATGCTTGTACAAAATTTTCTTCTTATTTTTCTTCATCCTCTTTTTCTTCTTATCAAATAATTTATATCCTACTATCGTTCGTTGTATTGTTTCAAATAAATTTCATATGAAAATTTATTACGACTATCATTGGAATACTTTGGTATAAACGAAGAACACGCGATTTGGCTAGCTTTCTCTTAATTGGCAAACTACTGGCTCTGATTTCGTTCGTAATCGCATTACACCCCAACATGCCATCCGATCGTCTTACCCGTTGCGAGTTCTCGCACTTAATTTCCGCATGAACGTTAGAGTAGGGCCAATTGGGTATAATATACCAAACTCCTACCATTTTCGTCATAGATTGCAATCTTGCTATGATTCTTGATCGTTTTCGTGAATCGTATTGTTCAAAGAAAAGAAAAAATCAGAATGATAAATAGATTTGTAATAAATTAATAAGAAAATAATAATTCTATGAATGAAATCTATAGAGTCATTAGAATTGTCCTCGTTTATTATTATTATCATCATCATCGTCGTCATCATCATGATCATCATGTTTGATATAATAATAGTAAAGATTTAAAAATAAAAAGAAAAAAAAGAAAAATTGCAAAAATAATAGTTAAGTTATCTCGGTCTTTTACTTTTCTTTCTGTGATCCTTCGGTTAAAAAAATTCAATGCACTCCCTAGGAAAACTAACTGTTCATCGGGCAAGCGTGTAAACACGAGGCTGGCGATATCTGGAGGCTGTATCTCGGATACTCGTACTCGTAGAGATAGGATCGAGCATCGCCAGGTAAAACCGCGTGTGCACATAAGAAAAAGAGAGAGAGAGAGAGAGAGAGAGGGAGAGAGAAAGAGTCAGCCACGAGAAGACTTTCCTGACTCCTTTGAAAACTATTAGAGAAGATACGAGTAGTTAAAGCACTTATCGCAATGTGAGATAACTCATCATTGCCAGAAAGAGAGAGAGAGAGAGAGAGAGAGAGAGAGAGATTAGAGATAACTTTTTTCCTAGTACCAAACTTCTCTTAAAAAGTCATTGCACTCAGATATTCTAAATCTATATATAAAGATAAGTAACCAAATGAAAGAAAATAATAGATATATGAAATTAGCAAATATTACTTTTTAAAATACGAAGTAAAAAAGATATTGAAGAGTAACCAAAGATAAATCATGATTGTTAATACGTTCGATCGTTCGTTCATGCAGGATCGTTCCATGTAAGCCCGCTTGTTTAGGGAATGCAATGACGTTGTTGCCACGCCATACGATACCATGCACCCAACGTATACGTATGTTGATACATAGGTGTAGGAGTATAGTACGTGGGTGAAAAGGTGAGCGAATCGTGCGATTGCCAGACGAGAGAAAGAGAGATAGTAAACGACCACCCACCCATCCTCTTTCTCTCTCTCTCTCTCTCTCTCTCTCTCTCTCCTTCTTTCTCTTTCTATCTATCTATCAGTCTATCTTTCTCAGTCAAGCACAGGCGCAGGTACTACTCTGTCGTCCATCTCGTTCCTGGTGAAGAGCGTTCGACGCGTTAGATACGCGCACGCAGCGCAGTGGTTAGTCCAACGGCCGCGATGGCGGAAGGACTTTCCGTGGATAGGATCGGGCATGCATTACATACACATACGTAGGTTACACATAGACGATTGCGTTGGACAGATTTCCATGTATAGAACGCATACATATAAGGGAGCCAGCAAGCTCGTAGTCGGCAACAAGCCCCCGGGCCACGGAGGACGGGCTAATAATTAGAAAATCGTCCCGCCACCGAATAACCGGACCCTGTCCCTTGTCGAGACACAGGCCGACGTGTCGCTCAGCTTTCTCTCTCTCTCTCTATTGCTCTCTTACACACTCACTCGCTCTCATCGCTACCGGCGCCCGTGGTGCGAAGAAACGTATTCCCATCGGACGTGTAATCTGCGGAAATACGTTGATAAGATTAAAGCGTATATCGTATACGAGCCACGACTACGCGGGAAAATTTAGCGCGAGGTTGCTCTTCTCTTCATGCGTATAGGTGTGGGTAGCTGTACTGGTACCGCTCGTTCAACGATGACAAAAGGTAACTCTCGATTCGATAATCGCCTGGACGATAACAACGTCGATCGATGATGAAAGGATAACGGCAGGGAAATGATCGAAATGATCGTAGATCATTTGGATCCTTCTTAAATTATCGACCGATGATATTATACGAAGAAAATTATTTATAATTCTTTGCTTTTCTAATATTTTGTCAATCGTTAATATATCATCGATTAATAAACTTCTCGTACGATATTATTGTCATAAGAATGATTTAAGAAAAAATAGAGAGAAAAAGAAAAATGTAAAGAGAAAGAGAGAGAAAGAGAGAGAGAGAGAGAGAGACGGAGAGAGAGAGGAAAAGAGAAGAGAGGGAATAGGTAGCGCTAGATGAGTTCCGAGTCCGGGTTCGTTGGTAATGAGGTTCGGTTTTGATTAGCACGGAGACTGTTTAACGGTTTGATACCTCGCCGGTAATCGAATCCGGACCTAATCTCTCAAGTTATAACTTGATTATTGCCTCCTCCATGCACTTGCTCTCTGCAACGTTCTCTACGTCCCACTCCTAACAGTGTCGGTTCGTAACATCGCCTTCGTCTCCCCCTGTCCTCTCTTCTCCTATTTCTCTTCTGCCTCACGGATCAACCCTTTCCTCTGTATCACCACCCCTTGTCCTCTGTTTCTAACTGTGACAGTTTATCTTCCAGCTCGAAAGATTTCCAAAATTTATTACAGTTAGTTGCATCCTCGATACGTTAATATCTTAAAATATACCTATGTATATATATCATATTTAACGGCAATAAATTTCCACTTCTTTTCGTCCAGCACATTACACATTAAACTTCGAAAATATTCTTAAAGCTATGCAAGTCACGATCATTTATTTTTCTACGAATTTTAAATCTAATCTTTGCTCGGCATCGAGACAGGCCAGGCCAGGCCAGGCCAAGCCAAGTAAAGTCAAGCCAAGTCAAGGCAAGGCAAGACAAGGCAAGCCAAGCCAAGCCAAGCCAAGTCAAGTCAAGTCAAGTCAAGTAAGTAAGTTGAACGATTTATACGGTTGCCATTTTGAATCGATAGTAGTAGTCTCTTATACAACAGGATCGTGCTCGTTGTACGTACTTAAACGTAGATACGTATGTACGTACATACATATACCTATACGTGTGAAGATCGTTCCACGGTTAATAGTGGTAGTGTTAAGTTACACTTTTTAAGTACGGCCAAATTATACGTTTGCGCGCGCGGGAGCTCGTTGAAAATATTCCAACGTTGGATGTGGCGCGGGAAAGGGCAAAATAAATGTTACGGCATTACGATGGACAGCGTGTGCTGGTTGCTGTTATAGGTTAGGTGCCACGTTTCCCCCACCACTTCGATGCCACCCTCTCTCTCTTTCTTTCTCTTCCTTTCGTTCTTTTTCCTCTCTTAACCATCAGCAGTAGCTGTGAACGCATGCATGTTCATCGTTTATATGTGTTGTACATCAAAGATATATATATATATATATATATACATATATATATATATACATATATATATATATGTATATATATATATATATATATATAGAGAGAGAGAGAGAGAGAGAGAATGAAAAAGAGAGACTACTATAGTCCTGAGAGAAGAAAGAAGAAGGTTGAAAAGAAGTATAAGAAAGTAAAGAGAAAGAGTGAGAGAGAAAAAGAGAGAGAGAGAGAAAGAAGGAAAAGAATAAGAGAAAAAAAGTGACGGGCTTGATTGGTGGAAATGAATTCAAAATGGCCGACCCCGTTCCGTGTGGTACCATGATAAAATGGCGTCGTGACGATAATCCTCGGCTATTATCAAAGAAATTTGACATTTCCATTTCGTATAAAGCCTATACCGAATGATTGACAAATTCTACGAATATTAAATAAAATATTTTAATGTACGTGCATACACGCGTGAGAGAAAGCTACTGGTGTTCTTTCAATAACCAAGCAGAGATAAGCGCGAATAAGGAGCGTTGAAAGTAATTGACGTGGAAGTAAATCGCCGTGAGTCGTTATCATAGTCATTATCCTTGTTAAAGTTATCATTATCGCGCTGCTATAAGTTGGATTAACTTAAGTATATAACGTTGGCGCGGGGTGTCCGGAAATAAAAATATCTTGCGAAATTATCGGACGTCTCAATTGTTAAACATGGATAACAAGTAAAATATATCTATATATATATAATATATATATATATATATATATAGATATACGTATATATATATATCCATAGGTATATATATTTATATCGATAAAAAATTTGTTTAGAAAGCAAAGAAACTTAGATACCTAACCCGTAGTTTAGTAGCTGTGGGTATCCGAATATAGACCGTGCAACGATCGATCGCGAATTTACTTTCGAAGGCGAACCTGACGCCTCGAAAACTGGCTTATCCGATATACACGTATGTAACTATCTCTACCTATCCAAAACCTATACCTATATAACCTTTCTACATATATTTATATATATATATATATATATATATATATATGTATATACATATGTATGTATGTATGTATCTAGGTATACATCTTGCTCACTCTCTTCAACGGTATCGTGGAGGCCAAACGATTCAACGTGAAAGGGTGTCTCGAGTAGAGGAAGGCGAGTTTTGAAAAACAAAGACGAAAGGGAATCAACCCTCCTCGCCCTCGGGCCACAGTATCTCTTTCTTTCTTTCTTTCCTTTCATTCTTCCTTTCTTCCTTTCTTTCTTTCTTTCTTTCTTTCTTTCTTTCTTTCCTTCTTTCTTTCTCTTTCCCACCTACGAATAAACGCGCCTATCTCTTATTTCTTTTTTTGCCATCCATACCACCACCATCACCACCACTACCACCAACGCCTCCACCACCATCACCGCCATGATCTACCCTCCCTCTCCCGTTAGCCGCCTTTTCTCTTCGTTTCGCCTCTCGAGCACGGATTCTTAATCGGACCCATTATCTTCGCCGAGCGATCATCATCCCGAAAACTAATTCGTATTTTTTACTACGAAACCGAAAACTCATAAATCAAAGCTCGCGCTGCGCCAAGATTTTCGCTCCCTCTCTCTCTCTCTCTCTCTCTATCTGTCTATCTCTCTCTCTTTCTTTCTTTCTTTCTTTCTTTCTTTCTTTCTTTCTTCCTTTCTTTCTTTCTTTAAAAGTGCGCGCTGAACCGCGTGTAGACAATGGACCACGCGTCCATTTAAGGGATTCGAATGGACGCAATTTTCTATGGAACTTTGTAATTATGGGTAGTTTGTTGATGCAGCCAGTTGGGCCCCGATCTAAAGAGTCTAACCCTTCTCCACCCCCGTCTCATCTCTTTTGTGCCGAAAACCGAACGTAAAAATTGTCGAATTAAATTAAAAGGATAGACCGAGACTCGTGAAAAATACATTTTTTTTCGTTATATAGTTATAGCAACAATGTTCCACATTGTTGGGTCGGCACACTGCTATGAATATAATGCGCACAGTAGTCTGGTGATAATAGCTAGCTCGAGTACTTAATAACCTGGAATCTGGATCATCGATCTAAGCTTGTTCATCCACTGATTCGCTACGAAATTTTGACCACGAGAACATTTTAACACGGGGCTCTTCTAAATTTTCTTTTTCCTCTTCTTTTTTTTTTCTTTTCTTCTTTTTCTTCTCTTCTGTCTTTCTCCCATTACTTTCTAAATATACCCATCGACGAGAGAGATAAGTAAACGAATAATAAAAAAAAAAAAAGAAAATCGTATCGATCGTATACGTATATTTATTTATTATTCGATCCTCGCGGGCCATCCACGTCGTCGTTGCGCTATACGAAACGAAAGATTTATACCTCGTAATGAGAAATCATTAGCCGGCAGGCGTATTAGATAATCTTGGTAATTGGCAAAAATTGGTCTCGGCTCGACTTTGACTCGCGAGGAAGGTAAGTGGTCCCGAAACCACAACGAGAAGAGAGAGAGAGAGAGAGAGAAAGAGAGAGAGACCTACGAATTTGAAAGGGGACTTTACCCTGAGGCTAGTCCTGATTTTTCTTTAGAAGCTCGACAAAATCGGCCGATGGATCGTACTGTCGGATTGGTCGGATCATCGGTCGAAAAAGAAAGAAAAAAAAAAAATAAATAAATAAAAAGGAACAAATTCCCGATCCAACACAAGAAATATTTTCTCTAAATAACTCGATAAATTATTTTAAATAATTTTATAAGACAAGGCCTGGGGGCGGGTGGTTAAGGGGAAAGAAAAATTTTCACGTGCGTTTTTTCTACTCGTGTGTTCCCATCGATCGATCCCTTGTCATCTCTGTCTTGTATCTCGAAATATATATAACTACTTACATTGTCCAACGGGATAATAAATGACGAGGACAACGGACGCAAAAAAAAATTAAAGAAAAAAATGATGGAAACGTGGACGTTCCCTTTTCTCGAATAGCCGCGAGTGATCAAACAATAGAATCGAAGGGATCCGTGTAGATATTAAAAAAGAAAAATAAAAAGAAAAAAAGAAGAGAGAGGGAGAAGGAGAGAAAGAGAGAGAGAGAGAGAGAGAGAGACGAAGACGAATAAGATATGAACCCTAAAGTTGGGGTTGGCACGTCTCACGGTAACACGTGATAAAAATCAATCACTGACAATTGACAGCTTGCGAATCCAATTGCAAAGTATTGGTCTGTATTCCTAATCAAATTAGACATAAAACATACATACACGCGCATACATATATATATATATACATACATAATAACAATGTACATGTCGATTGGAAGAAGACAAATACAGGAACGTAAAAGAATCGAAGAATCGATCTAAAATCGTGGTAAAATCGCGATTGAAAGGTAGCGATCGAAATTAAAGTCACGCGGTAACGTATCTCGAGGGAAAATCTGCATATCATACTAGGCGTTCCCAATCAACTAATTAACAAAAAACCGTGGAACGAGCCATTAATCATCGTCGAGCCACTCGAAATACAGGCGCGTACCGAGGTATCTGATTGGCGAACCCTTTCGCATCCGCGTACTACGTCAAAGATGGAGGGCTCTCAGTACCACTAATTTCCGAGTGACCCTTCGGCTCTTACAGACAGTCCATCCTGAACGCCCTCGAGATTTTATCAAGCTTAGCGATACGATTTATGATAGTTTATTTTCCTTTTTTTCCTGTTCTCTTTTTTTCTTCTTTTTTTTTTTTTCTTTTTTGTTTTACTTTTCATCTCTTCGGGAGAAAAAGAAAAATATATTCTTTAACGAAATTATCGCCGAGGAAAGGAGTGGAAGGGAAGAAAAAAAATTTCTTTCCTTAATCCCTTTATCGTATTACTTGTTAAACGCTTGTCAAATCGTATATACATAGATACGAGATCGTCTATTTCTTCAAAGAACGCAATGAAGAAATGTTAATAATTTAATCTCGAATTCGGTTGAAATACGGTTGATATATGCGAGCACATGTCGTCACGCCGACAACGAATAAAAACAACAAAGTATCTTTCATTCGACGAAGTCGACCGCATGTACTAGAATAAATTTCTTCTTTCGAGTTGTCTGCGGCATGTCGGTGCATAAAGTTTCACGACGAAATTGCACTCGGCAATAATACGTATGTACGTATGTACGTACGTATCTACGTATGTATATACGTATATATGTATGTATCTAACTAACTACATACAACTATCAACTTCCCCCCACCCCCTCCACTCCAATTCCGCTTTTCTTCCTTCTCGCCTTTACCGGCAAACGAGCATTCGCAATGAGATCATCAGCAATACGAATTCGTTGTCATTCATCTTGTCTCTCTTTCATTCTCGTATCATTATCCACTATACGATACTATCCTTTTTCGTGATCTCTAGTTATTCCCTCTGACCCTTAACTCCATGTTGTATGTCCTTGACAAGGCGCCACTTAAAGAGAGTACGAAAGACGAAATATTTTAACATCGAGCCGCGTGGCGAAAGCAATCGTCGTCGTTCCGAGCTGCATCGAGCTCAATTATTCCAATGCAAGGCGGAGTTCAAAGAGCTTAATTCCGGGGCTAATATATTCACCCCTTTTTACTTGAACCCCGGAGATTTCGTATGTATTGCCAATTTTGCATTTATACTCGGCGTTGCGTCCATGAATAAATTCATCCCTCTCTCTCTCTCTCTCTCTCTCTCTCCCTCCCTCCCTCTCATTCTCTTTCTCTCTCTCTCTCTCTCTCTCTCTCTCTATCTGTCTATCTATCTATCTCTTTCTCTCAGTCTATCTATCTTTCATTTTCGATTATCTCTCGCTTTGTCCACCTACTTTCTCCGACTCTTCTTCGCTGCCTTGGGGCAATTTTCGGTCGTTCTTTTTTATCACCGTATAATATCTATCTTTTATAATTATTTACTCATTCGTTCATTATTATCCTGATCTTTCGACCTATCTACGATTTCTTCAATACAATGGCAGATAGATTTAAATAAATCTTATGCTATCTTTTGCTCTCTCTCTCTCTCTCTCTCTCTCTCTCTCTCTCTCTCTTTAACTCTCTGATTCTCTCTCTTTTTCTCCACATCCTGAGCACCCCTTGTCGAGAGTCGATTTGAACGAAAGCAGGGGATAGGTACCTACGTGCCATTTATCACCACGGGGGAAAAAGCGCGTGTCATCGGCCGTACCAAAACCCAGATGACTTCGTGAGACGCCTGTCAACAATATCGTTCCCTTCTCTCGGTGGTAACAGCGCCGATTTCGCTTGAAATCGCAACCCAGTCTCTCTCTCTCTCTCTCTCTCTCTATATATATATATATATATATATATATATATATATATATATACATCTATTCATCTCTCTTTTTCTCTTCTTTATCTTTCTTTACAAAGAAGAAGCTATGAAAAGTCTGACGTCGTAAGGATGAAAAGAATTTTTATGATAAAACGTTAAATAGAATAGTAATCGCAATAGATAGATTATATTCTGTATCATTCTAATGATAAAAATAGTTCTATCATTTCGTTCGTTCGTTCGTTCTTTTTATTTATTTATTTATTTATTTATTTATTTACATATTCAATTTTGTTTCACTTCCTTCTCCTTCTTCCTTTTCTTTTTTCTTTTTTCTTTTACCTCTTCCTCATTTTCTCGCTCGATCCTTTTCATTAATTTATTTCTTTTCCTTTGTCTTTCCTTTCTGTTTATTTATTAATTATTTATTTTTTCTTCTTTTTTTTGTTTTTATTTCTTTTCGTTATCTCTCAAATAGTTTTGTGTAGCTACTTGAGAAACGACGGCCTCCGTAGATATCGGCTAGTAGATTTCAAGCTGTCGAAGTGTGTACGGGCACGAAAACTTAGTCAATCTGCCGTTGCCGCCGCTAACTCATCCCATTTCGACCCCGATCGACCCTTAAAGCCTTGCAACAAACTCTCCTCGCAGTCGATACTACGAAGGTAGCGGATCGTATTTCGAAAATCCTTCCCCCGACCAATCCTCCTCTTGCCTCCCCAACCCCTTTCTTCTCACGTCGTCACAAAGGAAGAACTTGAGAAACAAAGAGGAAGAGAGTAGTTCGAGTGCTACGGATAAGAGAAACGTTGGAACCCTCTCTCTCTCTCTCTCTCTCTCTCTCTCTCTCTCTCACTCTCTTTCTCTCTCATTAACTGTCACAAAAAGGAAATTCGAATAGGATAGTAGAAAATATGTGGATGGTGTACGATGCATCTTAAATTAACTAATTCTAATCTAAATTAATGTTTTACGTCGAAATTCCATTCGGCTTTAAGATCATTTAATAATAAAAAAAAATTAATGAGAGGAAGAAGGAGGGGGCGGCAAGTGAATGGGAACTTGGATAAGTAAAGGGAAGGTGCGCGTGCAAGATTAAACAAGTACGTAATTTTCGGAAAGGAAGACAGAAAAGCTTTATGTTAATAGGAAATGTGTGGGATGTTAAGTCGAGTAAACATGCCCTTAGGATATCAGAGATGTGGTCAGGGATTCCATCGTCGTCCTGCTGCTGTTCGTAGGAAAGTTCACGGTACGGAAGACGAGAATGTCTTTGAGTCCTGCAAGGCATCCTGCTCCTCATTCTCCCCTCTCTTCTCGTCCCATCTTTCTCCCCCCCTCTCTCTCTCTCTCTCTTTCTCTATCTCGTTCGTTGCACAACGCTATACGCTTTCCTCCATCCTTCTCGCGTTACCAGCCAAACGGCCCTCGAGCTCTTGAGTGGTATAGGTAGCTTAGGGGTAAGGAAAAAAATGCGCGTCTCACCCGAACTATGCCAACTCGAGAGTATAGAGAGCAGGTATGCGGGTACTACACGCTCACTGCCCGGGGCACTCGTCCTCGAGAATCCAGCACTGTTAAATCTTTGATATTTCTCCTCTTGTTTTTCTTTTTCTTCCTTTTTCTTTTTTTTGTTTCTTTTTTTCTTTTCTTTTCTTCTTATTAATAAAAATCCAATTCGAAAGTCGAAAGCAGATGATTTTCCTTCAGAATTTATCCGTCACTTTTTTTTTTACACTTTAAGAGAAAAAAGTTTACTCGTCAAAGACGAGAATCATTTCAACGCGAAATGGAACATTTTCGTTTCGAAGGTATTAATTGAAATATGATGAAAAGGAAAAAAAAAAAAAAGAAAGCAAAAAGAGAAAAGAAAGAAAAAATATCGATTTAATAGAATCATTTAGATTCGTTAAAGGAAATATATGTTAATAATCGACGTTTCAACGATAGCGACTCGTATAATTATTAGACAGGATATAGATAGATACGTAGCGTCGACGAATTTGAAGGATCCCTTGCGAACGGTCAATCCACTTTACCAGGACCGATAATAAGTTTGTTGCTCGCAGCGAGCTCTCGCTACGGCCGTTCGCGAGTCTCCACTCTGCGTTATTTATCGATCGTATAACGTATTTACAGTATATCGAAATATGATATCGTGATATAACTCCGAAACGTTTAACGCAGCTCATAGTCGTGTAGTATCGATCGAGCTGCCATCGGTTATCAAGATTCATCAACACTTTTCCCTACCCCCAATGATTTTTGTTAAGTATCATTTAATACCTCCTATCGATTGTTATTATTTGTTGTATCAGCTTTTTTCCTTTCGTCTTTTTTCTTTTTTTCTTTTTTCTTTCTTTTTTTTTTTTCCAATCGAACACGAATACATCGTCTCGCACGAGAACGACAAATAAATAAACGCGAGATTTTACTTTGATCGTATTAATTCGTCTGTGTATGTGTGTATTTTCTTTTTCATTTCTTTTCTTCTTTTTTTTTTTTTTCTTTTCATTCGAGTTCACAAAAAATTGTCACGAAGTTTTGATAATGTCAAATCCATCGAGATGATCGAAGGAAGAGGATGAAGAAGAAGGAAGTGTAAGGGATAAGAACAGAAGCCGAAGAGAGAAAGAAGGGAAGAGACAGAGAAGAAGAGAACCGTAAAGACGAAGTTATGGGTTTTCGCGAGATTCGCTCGCCTCCGCCCTCCTAATAATAATGGATAAAACGATCATAAATTCGACGGGTCGGGGCTTTTCGGCCTCTTACGAAATATTAATTAAAATGTAATTGTTCCGTACGGGGCCCCGGAGAAGGGGTTATATAACTACAACATAGCTTCTCGGTTAAAGCCCTTCGCGATTTCGCGTCGCGAAACCTCTTTGTTTTCGCATTCGATAACTCACTTCACGACTCCTTCCACTTTTCTCTTTCGCCTTTTCCGTCCCTCTTTACTGTGTGTCTCGACTTGGAAGAGTATTTGAGCTTGAAACTTCTCGTTAAAAGCATCCAGTAAGATTTACGGATCAGAAGGGTTAGTCAAAGTGTGTCCGATTTCCCAACACAAAAGAATTCTTCTAACACGTTCAATGCAATCAATTTTTTTTTCTCTTTTCTTTTTTTTTTTTTTTTAACATCTTTCTAAAAATTATTAATAAATGATAGGAAGAAAAAAAAAATATATGTATATATATATATGTGTGTGTGTGTGTGTAGGTATATATCTACATAATGTATAAAATATGCGGATTATTATCACGATACTTCGAAATTCTAGACGATATTAAGGAAAGTAGGAAAAGAACAGCGAGGGTTGATATCTGTCA
>NC_140825.1:4445000-4547500 GCF_050613455.1 Vespa mandarinia | reverse complement strand
TCGTTTTCGTCATCGTCATCGTCAACGTCGTCGTCGTTTACTACGATATCAATGATTTCAATAACATTTCGTGATTTTGTTAAAGAAAGCAATCGGATTTATTACGAATTTTTCAAAACTGATTATTGGAACAAACATAAATTTCTCCTGTCCAAATGAAATCTTTATTTTCTTATATATTATAATTATTTTTAAATAATTATATGTATAATTATATTACTGTTATATAATTATATTTATGCATATATATATATATATATAATAATTATATTATTGTTATATAAACGTTATATAATTTATATGTTATATAAATGTTATATAATTATGTATGAGTGTATTACTTTCCATTAAATTTATTGACTTTTTATATTATAGATATAATAGATAATTATAGTACACGATGTATACGTAATATCTATCGAAGGATCATATAATAATTATTCGTGACAATGTAAAAATATATCAATGGATTATTCCTATTATCTAAGAATCGCCAGATTGACAAATCTACGTGTAAATATGTCACTGGGCTTGTGGATGAAGAAGAAGAAGAAGAAAAAGTAGAAGAAGATAAAGAAGAAGAAGAAGAAGAAGAAAAATATGAAAGGGGCTGCTGCCTCGTCGTTCCAATTAAGGTCGAAACAATTCAAGTGCAGAGAGACAAGATGGCCGACGTCGAGCTTCCACAGAGAAAAGCTCCTTCCTCGAGCTTTCTAGGAATGGCACATATACACCAAGACTGTTACTTGTGAAAGTAAGTATAGTTCGTAGAGAAAGAGTAAAGAAAGGAAAGAGAGAGAGAGAGAGAGAGAGAGAGAGAGAAAGAGAGACAGATAATATGAAAGAGAAAGAAGGATATAGAAAAGAACGAGGATGCTCCGCGAAAGGACTCGTCTCTTTCGATTTATTAACGACTCTCTTCTACTTACTTCGACGGCCATATTCCTGCAACGCTTAAGTAGGAAAAGGAAGATTCATCGTCTTTTCACCTTTTTACTACTCAACGGAACTTACAAAGACCATGAAGGATGATGGTTCTTCGTGTTTGAAGACGTACTACGAAATATTTTATGTTCTTTCCCTCCTAAATCCATGACGTTGAATTAACATTAAATTGCTTCGTTGAAATACAAAGATCATTCGATTCATAGGATTTATTTAATTTATTTCTCATTTCTTTGCATTTCTTTTTTCTTTATTTTTAGTTTTTTTGTTTTCCTTTTTTTCTTTTTTTTTTTTTCTTTTTGTTTCTTCTTTAGAAATGAATTATTTAACTAATTGTTATTTGATTATTTGAATTTATGAGAAAAAGAAAAACTACATAACTAATCTGCATAAAATTAATCCTTCTAATAAATTGACTTCTCTTTCTCTTTTTATTCGTCCCCATATATATATATATATATGTATATTTATATTTATATTTATATATATATATATTTATATATATATTTTGTACATAGGCTGTTTAGATACACTCGGTGGTGCGTCAAGCCACGAAATAATACCGCTTTATATGCATACGCGATTTAACGCGTAAGGCCATGATTTTTTTTTCTACGGGGGGTTTTGCCTTTCTTCTACCCCTGCCTCTTCCAACCCCTATCCTTCCTCCTACCCTCCGCTCCGCGTAGATTGCTACGCGTGCCTGCTCTAACGCACATAGAAAAAGGGAGAACAGTTTGGAGGTGAATCAACCGAGCTACTGTTTTACGATTATTACAAAAACGAGAAGAGAAGAGGAAAGAAAAAAAAAATAATAATAATAATAATAAAAAGAAGAAGAGAAATATGTATCAACTACTATACATATATATATACATTCACGTAGAAAATAATTGTATGAACAAATAATGAAAGAAAATCTTAAAATGTTAACGAAGCGTGATAAAGTAAAGATTGATCGGAGAATAGTCGTTAATTAATATAAATTTAGATGAAGAAGCAGAGAACGAAGATATCAAAGGGGGGGGGGGGGTACGTGGGAGGAAGGGAGGACGTTGGATAAGAGGGGATGACGACGTTAAAAGGACGTTGTTGCTGTTAGAGAAAGGAAGAAAGGGGAGTCGTTAACGGGCGAACAGTCACTAGCCCCGGAAGTTCAACGAAGTCGAAGGCAAGAACGTGCACGGACCCACGTCAGGACGTCCAGAGAAGAAGATGGCCGCATGGTTGAGGGACTTTAATATCGTTGATAGGAGAAAGACGATGTGGATACATCGTCTGCACTCTCACACTTACATCTGCACAAGTATATAGGAACGGGTTGGCACGTGCGAGGAAGAAGCTCCGCACGCGTTCTATTCGAACACTTGGCAGATATACCTACACATATAAACGTATACATAGACAACAGGAGCTTCTTATCTCGTAAGGCCGAGTTTCCTCGGACAGTTTGCTAGCGCTAATGAGCTGGCAAGATAATTAGCATTATGTTAATGTGTGACGCAGAGAGAGAGAGAGAGAGGGAGAGAGAGAAGGAGAACATATCCGCTTCTCTACTACTAGTGGCGGCGTTGCGCTAGCCTCGATGGACTAGCTTGACGTATCCTAAACTCCTCTTCAGGGTAAGACCCTCCGGGTCTTCCCCTGAAACTCTCTCACTCCCTCTCTCTCTCTCTTTCTTCTCTTCTCCCATGTTTGTATCTAATGTTTGGACTATCTTAGGTAAGTTCTACGAGAGCATCGGGCCAACCAGTCGAGACAGCCATAACCATCATCCTCGCGTACATCGTGCGAGAGCGAGAAATTCACTAACAGGAATGGGGAGGGAGGTGGACTACTATCTAGCTTCTCCTCTGCTGACTTGCTCTCGGTTCTGCGTCTTACAGGAAGGAACGAGAGTTGCTCGCTTCTTTGATAGAAAACGCACGGACACGCTCAACTTCGAAGGCTTCAGGCAAGGATCTTCCTAACCTTCGAAATAATCCTAGGTTCCTTACAGCAAGTCATCCTGCGTCTGTTAAATTAATCTTTGATAACTTAACTATACAAGGAATAGAAGAAAAAGAAAAACAAGAAGAAAGAGACGAAAGGGAAAATGAAAAAGAAGAAGAAAAAGATCAAATTGAATAATAATAATAATAACAATAATAATAATAATAATATATATATAATAATGAGACGATGAGAGACGATTGATAAATATTCAAGTGTCGACAAAAATATAGATTTGAACATATGAATTAATATGTTTCGATCTAATATCTAATGATTCTAATAATTTAAATCTATCTATTATTATTATAATCTATCTATTATGTGTCTCTCTCTCTCTCTCTCTCTCTCTCTCTCTCTCTCTCTCTATCTATCTGTCTATCTATCTCTCAACTTGTCTCTCGAAAGACAAGAAACTAAGTGCACTCGTAGAAGTACACTCTACAGTATCTAAAGTAAACGTCCAGGATCTTTGCGATTTGAGAGATGGTAGTAAGGACAGTAGTGATAGAGGAGAAAAGACAGGAGACGACCGGCACGCGATCCACATTAGAAAAGTTAATATCCAAAGGAAGGAAGGGAGGGGAGAGAAAGGGGGTTGGTCATTCAAAGTTATATTTGCGAAGAAGTACGATAGGATCAACGAGATAGGATTCTACCTAACAGCCTATCTCTCTCTCTCTCTCTTTCTCTTTCTCTCTTTCTCTCTCTCTCTCTCTCTCTCTCTCTCTCTCTCTCTGTCTCTCTTCTGTATTTCCTGCAAGTACTTATACGCAGAAA
Organism: Vespa mandarinia; assembly: GCF_050613455.1. NCBI lineage: Eukaryota > Metazoa > Arthropoda > Insecta > Hymenoptera > Vespidae > Vespa > Vespa mandarinia. The sequence continues at coordinate 4,543,783 of NC_140825.1, read as the reverse complement.
GATAACGCTGCTCCGTACGGCTCCTCGAACTACGCCATGTTTGTTCGTTCTATATTTTATGGGAACACTCGGTGGTACAAGCCCACGTAGAACATAGTCAAGCACCGTTCCCCAAATGAAAATAATACTATACGCTTCCTTTCTACCGGGATATAAAGGGAACACGAATTCGTTTTAATCCCTTCGAACGACCATCCATCCATTTCTTATCTCGATTTCTTATCTCCTCTATTTCTTATATCGACATTAGTTTCAAATAATTATATACATTTTTGGAAATATTCGAAATATATATCAAATTAAATCCATTGAAATATATATATATATATATTTATTTATTTGTTTATATAATATATTTACCTACATAGGGATTTAACAAGCCTTACGTTTAGAAATTTGTCGATATAATAAAGAGTCAAAGTGGAAGATCGATCCATCGATAAGACATCATTGATGGTCTCTACCGATGATCGATCCGTCTGCGGTTTAGCACGGCGTAACAACCGGGCACACCTACATACATCTACATCGCGTAGAATCTACCACCGTCCTAACTAGCCCGGGCTAATTAATTAATCATGCACGTTCGCAGACTCCTCTCACCTCTCCTATCTACAAACCACCTTCGTCTCTTCCTCTTTCTATCTATCTATCTATCTATCATCTATTCTATCTATGTATATATATATATATATATATATATATATATATATATATACACACTACGTTACTCTTCTTTACAAGCTCAAGTTAAGCTACTTGCCCGGAAGCCCCAGTGAGAACCAAGTTTACCACCAAGTCGCGTATCTTCGCTATTGTTGGGATCGGTCCGACTAAGGTGTCGAATATCCCATATAGTCTTGGTCCTCTTTTCCTCTTTCTTCTTTTATTTCTTCCTCTTCCTCCTCCTCTTCCTCCTCCTCTTCTTCTTCTTCTTCTTCTTCTTCTTCTTCTTCTTCCACCACCACCTCCTCCTCCTTTTCTTCTCTTCTTCTTATCCTTCTCCTTGCTCTCCTTCTCCTTGCTCTCCTTCTCTTCTTGGTTAGACTTAGCACTCATTATCTTGATTAATTGATCGATGTCCTCCTCCCTCAGCAACTAACTTTTCTTATAGCTGGTTATTTGTTTAGACGTAAACACTTTTCAGTTGGTCCCTTTTTATTGGAAATGTTTAGTAATTAAGAAACTTGTTTAATCTATCTCTAATTAATATTCATATATAAATTAATATTTATATATATATATATATGGGTGTATTATTACGCATTAATATCTTTATGAATATATTTAATTTTAATATATATAAATATATATATATATATATTATTTCACAAAAACAGAATAGTTTATTAATGAATCGATTTCTATTATAAAGAATGAGATAGAAAGTAAGTAGGAAAGGGATGTGAAAGAGGATAGGGATAATTCCTCAGTAAAATTATAGAGGATCGTTATTTTATTATTAACGTTAACGTTGATTATAGACAAAAGCGCGGGAAAAGTTGAAGCGAGTCTTCGAAACCAGGATTAACAAACGACTCCTCGCCGCTGGATGATTCAGCTCGGCGTGCTAGTCGTGGCAACAAAGAGGCAACCGGGTGGTATCGGACGAGTCTTAATTTAAAGTTAAAATTAATTTCTATCCTCACGAGCCATATAGCTCGCGAGCGAGAGCCGGCTAGTAAGAGCAAAGGTTTTGCGTTTGCCCGTTCGATCCTTTTCGAACTGGATCATTCCCTCTCTCTCTCTCTTTCTCTCTCTCTCTCTCTCTCTCTCTTTATCTCTCTCAGTCTCTCCTACTCACCCGTATCCTTTTTCCTATTCATCTTTTATCCAACTCCCTCTTTATTTATCTTTATCAATCTTTATCCATTTCGTTATTTCAATTAGCAACGTAAGACATTAGTTAAAATGTAATTCAATTTCTAATTTTCGAGAATCGAATTGTTATGTTGAAATAATGCCGATAAAAAATTATACGATTTTACTTGAGAGAACTTGAGGGAACCGGCGGGAAGGAGGAGGAAGGAAAAAGGAAGAATATCGAAACAGGCGGGTTACACGCGTCGCTCACTTCGCATCAAACGTTTATCGCGTGAAACCATAAGAGAGCAGTTGGCACGGATGATTCATGATGGGCTAGAGAAAACTTGAGAGAGAGAGAGAGAGAGAGAGAAAAAGAGAAAGAGAGAAAGAGATATGGTAGGAAGGGTAACAAAGTAAGAAGCAAGAGGGAAATAGTGCAAGAGAGAAAGAGAGAGAGAGAGATAGAGAGAATATTGTATACATACATTTCACGTACACACTTACATACATATCATGCAAATGGTTCCAATCATAAGCAAAGTCTATAATCGATCTATAAATCTGCTTACGGGGAAGAAAGGATCGAAAGCGAATCAAGAAGAGGGACTTCGCGATCGTTCAACTGTACGTATGTATACATATACATATGTAAAAGTAGTAGAGAGAGAGAGAGAGAGAGAGAGAGAGGGGGTAGTTTCACTAGCTCGAACACAGATACAAACATACACATATACACACACGCAGATAGAAAGTCGACGAGGCACACACCATCATAGACAAATGTATCTTGTTAGCATACCATTTGTATGCATGGGGTTTTGCATTCTCTCTCACTTACTATCTATCTCTCTCACTCTCTCTATCTATATATCTATCTATCTATCTATCTATCTATCTATCTATCTATCTATCTTTCTCTTTCTCTTTCTCGCACTCCACATAGAGAGTAAGCTCGCTCATGGTACGAACGTTTAGCGCTTAACTTCTTCGGCAAATCAAATGGAAATTCATTTCTGCTCGAGCGATGCTTAATCGACGTGACCTCCAATAATCGGCGAATATCGTACGGATTGATCAGAAATGATTGCAATATTCGAATTGATGATAAATAAGATAATACGAAAAGTAACTCGAGAAGTAAAATGTCTCTTGAGAATTTTGTTAAACGAAATAATATAATTGTCTTTTTTCCTTCTTTTTTCTTTTCTTTTCTTTTCTTTTCTTTTACTTTTTTTGTTTTCTCCTATCATTTAAAACGAAGAAAAATTATATAAATTTCTTATCTCTTCTTCTTCTTCTTCTTCTTCTTTTCTCTGTCTTTTTCTTTTTCTTCTTTTTCTTCCTTAAATTCGACAATATCAATAACACAAAAAATATTGTACGGAATAAACGTAATGAAGTTTTTTTCTCTCTGTCTCTCTCTCTCTCTCTCTCTATAAAAGACACACAGAAAGAAGGCGATCTATTTCAAGTGTAAAAAAAAAAAAATAATAATTGAGTAGCATTTTCCAAGAAGAACGGCTTGTTGTAGTATGTAGTAGAGGTGTATAATGTTGATTTTCTCGGAAATTGTTTTTCGCGCTTTTTCAATCGGCGTATACCTTAATGAAGTGTAAACGCACGGCTCATTTGTTTAACGGCACCGACGGAGGAAGAAGAAAAAGGGAGCGGCGAGAAGATGCGCGCTAGACGATAATTATAGAAACTTGCGGCGCTCCTGGTTTCTTCGGTATCAAAGCACTCGATGAAATAATCAACGAACGAACGAGCGTACCGACGAACGGATGAACGTACGACGAAGGAACGAAGGAAAGAACGAAGAAACGAAGCAAACTTCGATGAAGCTCCGACGAGGAAGTAAGGGTACGTTAGAACGAAGGGTAGACCAGAAGGATAAAGGGATGAGGAAGACGAACCGAAACTCGACGACGACGACGACGACGATATTCTTTGCGTCATTATCGCGATTTAATTATGTCGATTCCCTTTGAGTCTCTTCATTTAGACGTTGCTTGACTGGCTTGAAGTCTCCTCTTTCTTTCCCTCTCCCTCTGTCTATCTTTATTTTCACCCTTCGTCTCTCATACCCTCCCGCAAATATCGTCCGGTGTAAATATTTTCAAAAACGTTAATCATGCTAATTCTTTTAATCATCTCACCGAATTAAAGCTGCAATTATTTCGTGAAATAATTAACTAGAATAATTCGTTTTTATTTAGGTTGGATTAAATTAATAAATATATATATATATACATGTATGTATATATTATATATATTAATAATGCAATTATCAAGATTTTATATATATATATATATATATATATATATATATATATATATAAATTTATAAAAATACTAAATGACTTCCCCTGAAGTTTGATAACCGAGATACAGAGAGACGTAAGAAGAGTTGCGGTTCTTAAGGCGCAATCACTCTTTCTCCCCTCTCTCTCTCTCTCGATCTCTGTTTCTTTTTCTATCTTTCTCTCTTGCTTTCTAAGAAGGACCCTCGCTTTCGTGATTGATTAACTTCTTTTTTTCTCGGCCACCGAAGGCAATGTGGAAGGACGATGAGAAACGTAATTATAATTTTTATTCATTAGCGTGGTGTCGGGGGAGTACGAGGAAAGAAAAGAGAAAAGGCGAATGAAAAAAAGAGATATTACAGTTTGATTTTACGATTTGAAATAAGTTCCTTGCGGTTTCAAGATACGATTATGTTCTTTCATACAAAAGAATCACCGCCGAGGACGATCAATATTCATTTAAAAAATATTTCTCGAAGGGCTGTAATGAACTCTGTTAATATTCTTAAGCCTAATCGTCCTTATCTCTCTCTCTCTCTTTTTCTCTCTTTTTTTCATTTTCTCCCTTAATAGATACGTACATACGTATATATCTCTGTAAAAAAAAAAAAAAATAATATCTCACATAATACAATTAAGAAAGTATATTGAAAATTCTCAATTAAATGGACGAAGAGAATATCTAAATCGTAATTCATGGATTATGCTTTTCATAACATGAACACAATTCTGATGTAAACCATACGTGAAGCTTGTGTAACGCGTTCGTGTTTCTCTTAGTCGCTTAACCTGTGTTCTCTAATCAGTAAAGCGTCCAACGTTGTACGAGATACTTGCAGAGTAGACTCGATTGATGATTCTAAAGACACTTCCTTTGTCGTTCGAATAAAGAACTTTAAGCATTTCGACTTGAGGAAGTTCTTATCGGAAGACTTTTAAGAGGAATTAATGAATGCAAGGAGAGAGGGAGGCAGACAGAGAAGGAGAGAGAGAGAGAGAGAGAGAGAGAAAGACAGAGAGTTGAGAGTGATCGTTGAAGTTAAAATGAAAAAAAAAAGGAAAAAAGAAAAAAAGAAAAAAGAAAAAGAAAGAAAAGGAAAAAAAAATAGATAAAATGTCGACAGTTATTGATCATCGTTCAAACATTATCTCTCTTTCTCTCTCTCTCTCTCTCTCTCTCTCTCTCTCTCTCTCTCTCTCTTTCTTTCTTTTTAATTATCAGAAATCATTTATAATTATTTCTAATAACAAATATTCCAATTCTCGATAGCACTTTTTTTTATCATTCTCAATTATGATACGCATTAATAACACAAACAAATGAGAGAAATTTATTCTATCGCAAATCGATGATTTGACGAGATAGAAAAATAGAAAGTAAAAAAAGCAAAAAAAAAAAAAGAAGAAAAAAGATACAAGAAAGAAAGAAAGAAAGAAAGAAATCTAAAATCTAAAATCGTCTTTTCCCCAACGCGTGCCGCCGGCAACGATTCGCCAACGACGATGATTCCACTCGACACAGGGCAATAACTTTAAACCGAATCGAACCCCCGAGACATCGTCCGTGAGTGGCTTATTTGCATGCCGACCTGAAAATCCCGCACCCTCTTCTTATGCCATTCGAAGTCAGCCGGCACTCGACATAAGGTGGCCCTGGCCCGTTTGCCAAGGACTAACGCGTGAGTCCGCCACGTCGCGATCGTTTAGCACTTTCCCGTAATTTTTTCCCCGAAGAACCCCCTCTTATATTTGCATAGCCGCGAGCCCAGCTCTCTTTTTTTCCTCTCTCTCTCTCTCTCTCTCTCTCTCTCTCCCTCACTTTCTCTGTCTCTCTTTCTTTATACGTTCTGGGGACGCGTCAACGATAAAAATCGATGTTCTCTAATCGAAGCAAAACACTCGGCTTGCTCATTATATTTGTATTCCGTTGTGGCTTCTCTTCCGATCGAGGAAGGGGGCATAGAGGGAGAGGGAGAAAAGGAAAAGGTCTTTTCAAGTGTTCGAGAAAATAAGAATCGATCCTGTCGATGGAGAATAAATACACAACCGTCCCTTGATTTACAACGGTTGATTTTATACGCCCTAAATTGTCCAAACGTTTCGCACGATAAGTTTCATATCCCTGATCTTCTCTTTTATGAGGGATCTAATTTCTAGAAAAAAAAAAAAAAAAATATATATATATATATATATATTCTTTATACGATCTTTATTCGTATTTAGAGTTTACGCGTTGTCGTAAATATTTAAAGTTTTATAAAGACGAGACTTCCAGAAGTATGACAAAGGGATAAAGTTTATTTTGCAATTTGTAGAATTTTATAATACTCTTTTCCGAAATTCACGCGAAATGAATATTTCAATAAATGATTATATTGATTATTCTCACTGTTATCTGTTCTCTTTCTTTATTTTCTTTTTTTTTTTTTCTTTCATACTAACAATCTTCTTGTGCGACTTTTATTCGTGTAGAAAAAAAAATAAAAAAAAAAGGAAAAAGAAAACCTTGTAAGTTACAGTAGGAAACATTTCGGACCTTATACGTGGAGACATCTAGAGAGAGAAAACGGCAGAGAAACGAAGCAAATACCGCTCGGTCGATATGAAACGGAAGAAGACACTTATATATAGCTGGAGAAATCGTATCGTATATCCTCCTCGTTTTACTCCCGAAAATATAGGCACGATAAAATCCAGTGAAATTAATGGACAAAACTTATCTGATATTCCAATCAAATTTTATTACAAGGACACGTAATGTTAATTATCTTTGACACGCCGACAGGAGATCATATTATCGATACTAATTAAATAGTAATCCGAATAAAAGATATTCCATTTAATAATTAAATTTTAATAATCGCCGTGAAAAAAAAAAAAGAAAAAAAAGGAGAAAAAGAGAAAAATTAAAAATACTCCCTTACTACGGAACGATAAAATATATAATAATTGGATTGGGAAAAGAAAGAAAAAAAAAAAAAAAAAAAAAAAAAAAAGAAAGAAAAGAAACAAAAAGAAAAATTTAAGAAAAAATCAAACGATGCGATTGGAAAGAAGAATAGAGGAAAAAGAAAATAATAGTCTTGAACATTGAAGAAGCTTTAAAATGTAGAATATGTAAAGTCAAAGAAGAAGCAGCGAGGAGGAAAAAAATGAAGGAACCACAAAAATGTCGAGACTCGTGCCGGATTGTAGAGAAAAAGTGGGAAGGCCGTAAGAGGAAAGGCAAAGGGTGTGTTACCGGGGTTGTCTTTTACTAGCAAGGGGGTAGTAACGCTCGGTTCGTTTTAAAAAATAAAGCGACGTACGTAGTGGATTTGCGGCTACGAGAAGCGTGTTTGCACGGGGTAGGTAGGAGATGTGCCGAAAGAGAGAAGAAGGAGAAGAAAAAAAAAAGGGGGAAGGATGGTAGGAAGGAAAAAGAAAGAAAGAAAGAAAGAAAGACAGACAGAAAGGAAGAAGGAGAAAAGAAAGGGGTTGGAGAGAAAAAAAGAAGAGAAAAGGAAAAAAAAAGAGAAAAAAATAGAGAAAAAAAGAGATAGAGAGATAGAGAGAGGGAGAGAGAGAGAGAGAGAGAAGAGAAAAAAGGGGTGGCGTGTGGCGAGTCGCCGAGCGGGTGCAAAGGCAGACGCCTTCGCTGGTTTCATTAACCCCACGCATTCATAATCTCGAGTGTGTTGGACGTGCGAATATAGATTGAGATGGGAATGAGACCGTTTTGTTCTGCGTCGTGTATTCGCGCGAGTCGCCACCTACCGAGAAAAAGAAGGAGAAGTGGATATACCCTCAAAGAAGGGTGCATTTGAAAAGATAGAAAAGAGAGCTGAGTGTTCGCCGTTAGTGTAGGATGTTATGTTTGTACCGGGTAAATAGACAGTCAGTCGATTCCTGTGTCTCTTTGGGATCCTCGAATCCTACTCGACTTCCAACCCCCTATCCGATGATCTAAGCGAATTTTGCGGCTAGAATACGCGCCTAATCGACGACCACGACCAACCACCGATTCCTCGAGGGTCCTCAATCTTCAGATCGACTGATAACGTTACTGCTTATCTCGACTTCTTTTCAAAACTTCTTTTTATATACTGAGAAAATATTTTGGGAAGACGATTCTGCTAGATTATCGTAAATGATTATTACGTTCAATTAATTTTATGCCAAAGAGAATATAAAAGATATCACGTAAGAAAGGTCAATGGTAAAACGTTCATAATTTTTTCGAAAGATCGTTCAAAAGTGAAAGACATTATTTTGGTACCTTCGAAGATCTCTCTTGCACTCTCTCTCTCTCTCTCTCTCTCTCTCTTTCTCTCAAAGTTAGTTGCATTTAGGATTGCTGTGGTAGAGGTTGTCGGCTGGCCGTGGCTTGCAACATGAGAGGCGGACACCGTTGGGATTGTTCGAGGGGGTGGAGAAGGAGGGGTGGCTCTGTGGTGGTCGGGCTCCTACGGTAGGCAAGCGTGGATGCTGCTGCTGGTGCTGCTGCTGCTGTTACTGCTACTACTGCTGCTGTGAGGACCGACAACTCGTAAGGAACGGAGGAAGCGAACGGAAGAGAAGAGAAAGCAAGAGCCAAACACGGATGAGAGAAGAGAAGAGAAGAGAAGAGAAGAGAAGAGAAGAGAAGAGAGAGAGAGAGAGAGAGAGAGAGAGAGAGAGAGTAGCTTAGGGTGTGCTATGTGTAGCCGGGTCGATTCAGCCCCGGGCACTCGACTCCAAGCTACCTCTATCTGCTGTATTCCCTCTATTCTCTCTCTCTCTCTCTCTCTCTCTTTCACCCTCTCATCCTCTCACTCACTCACTCTCTCTCTCTCTCACTTTCCGCAACCATCACCACGGTGTTACCTACCGACCATCCCTCCGCCATCTCCGCATCCTCCGTTGCCTCTTTCTCTTCTCCCAGCAACCCCAATCCTCTCCTCTCCACCACCCTCCTGTGGTCGTGCCACTAGGTGCCGATACAACTTCCCCACCGACTACTATTCCGAACTACTCCGTGGCCACCGGTTATCGCACGATTCTGAAGAACGAGAGACTGGATCAACCTAGAGATCTTTCCTACGATCTTATAGGATTCTAAAATCGTCTTTAGGATAATTCATTCTATCGTTTCTCTCTGTGACGATAGAAAAGCTTCATGTCTCTTTTTTTTCTCAAAATCTCTCTCTCTCTCTCTCTCTCCTTGTCTGTCTGTCTCTCTCTTTCTCGTATAACTAAAAGTCTCTGACTTTGATTTTGGATCAGACGACGCGACTCGAAAAAGTAATTTTATACCATGAAACGAGTCATAAACGTTAAGACACCAAAATCGTCGTCATCGTCGTCGTTTTCGTCGTCGTCGTCTTCGTCGTTCGCCATCTTGCGCAATTGCACATTGGAGTATGGTCGATGGCAAAGTCGGCCGAGAGAGAAAGAGTAAGAATGAGAGCGAGAGAGACAGAGAGAGAGAAAGAGAAAGAGAGAGAGAGAGAAAGAGAAAAAGAGAGATAGATATACAGTAGACGAGGTAGGAGTCTCCCACCGAGAGAACTAGAGACTTCCGTTCCCCGATTACATCTTGGAGAAACGGCGTACAATGGCAGCGGGAGCTGAAATCAGGCGGGACCCAACATCTCTCTTTCTCTCTCGCTTTCTCTCTCTCTCTCTCTCTCTCTCTCTCTTTCTCTTTCTTCTTCTCTTTCTCTCTTTCACTTTGGCTTAGCTGTACTCGGATCCCAGGTCGTGGCTTCGTAAGAATACGAAGCTCCTGCATAGGGGCGGTTCTCCGTGAAACGGAGAAAGCGAAGAGTGAGAGGGAGAGAGGGCTATTTGTACGCAGACGTAAACCCACCTGGACTCTCTCCACGCGCATTGGTTTCTACATCTGTGCCGTTTGTCTGTACGTCTGATGACGTCAACGACGAGGCTCCACCCAAGCAGCTTTTGGTCTGTGTCTACTCTGCACTGGCTCGATTCCTACGGGGTGGCAAACTCTGTTTAAGTGTATGTATCCTATGTATTTGTGTGTGTATATGTATGAGAGAAAGAGAGAAAGAGAGAGAGAGAGAGAGAGAGAGAGAGAACGAGAACTGAACTCGCGGTGGAGGTGGTCGTTCCAAGACGGATCTTGGAAAGGCGCTTGCGCACCGAACTACTGGATCGTTTATTTGTATCTGTCATTGCCGACTAAGGAAAGGGGAGGAAGGTCTTTCTCGTCTGGGTGAGAAAGAGAGAGAGAGAGAGAGAGAGGAAGAGAGATCCCCTTCTTCTTTCTTCCAACCTCTCCTCCTACTAACTTTACCTATCTTTCTCTTTCTCTCTCTCTCTCTCTCTCTCTCTGTCTCTTTCTCTCTGTCTCTCTTTCATTCTCTCATTCTCTTTCATTCCTCTTTCTCTTTCTATTCACCCTTCTACCACCCTTATTCCTTTCTCCTTTCCGTTCGCTTTTCCTTCTTCTATACCTTTCTATGCCATTCACCGATTCACAATTCAAAGTTTCTCCCAAAGTCACCGATGAGAATTATCTAACAATGTTACTTTTTAAACATCTTTGTTAATCAGACTGAAATAGTTTTCCATTCTATTAATTATTATTATTGTTGTTATTATTATTATTATTATTATTATTATTATTATTATTATTCCATTGTGATATCAATACGCAAATATGTAAGGATTAGTTAGTTCGATATATCTTGAGCCAGATAAGTAAGTTTCTCTCGGCTTTATTTCTTGAAGGAAAGAAAAAAAGAAAGGGTTGCATACCCACCCTCCTTTGCCGAACCTTTCGCTAAGAGGTGGCCGTGGCTAAAATTTATTTCTCGTCCTACGTTAAAGTGCTGTGAAACAGAAAACTCCGAGCGTAGACCCGTCGGTGCTGTGGTCCAGACTAAAGGGTTTTAACCTACGCCTCTCTCCCTCTCTCTCTCTCTCTCTCTCCCTCTCTCTCTCTCTCTCTTTCTCTATCTATCTCTCTCTCTCTTTTAGCCGTGACCCCGTCGACTCGGTCGGGCCGCAAGAACGCTGGTCGATGTCCAGGAAATTCAGAATAAGTTTTTCCAAGCAACGAGTAAATAAGTAGAGAGAAAGAAACAGAAATAGAGAGAGAAAGAGAGAGAGAGAGAGAGAGAGAGAGAGAAACAGACAGATATACAGAGGAACGTGTTCGACGTGTTCCATGAAAAAAAAAAAAAAAAAAAAAAAGAAAAAAATAGGAATGAAAAAAAAAGGAAAAAAGAAAAAGAAAGAAAAAAATTTTTGTTACCAGGACAAAATTCACACGAAAATTTTTAGACGCAGAAGAATGTGTATCGGCGTGGATAAAAAATATTTAACGCTAGAAATTCTTCATCGTGCGTTACGGATGGTAAAAATTGGTCGGCTCTTGACGCGAGTCCCTCCGAACATCACTCTATCCCTCTCACTCTCACTCTCTTTTTCTCCCTCCATCTCTCTCTCTCTCTCTCTCTCTCTCTCTCTCGCTCGCTTTGCCCGGCGGCGGGCATCGCACGCTTTGATGAAACCAATTAGCTCGTTTTTAACGACAGCTCGTGCCAGCCCTCCGGTTATGGGTACGCGAGTAAAATGTCACCCCTCTAAACCGTTCTCGACCCTCTATCTCTCTCTCTCTTTCTCTGTCTCTCTATCTATCTATCTGTACTTCTCTCTCGCTCTCTCTCTTTTTCTCTCTATCTATCTATCTCTATTTCTCTTACTCGCTCTTTCTATTTATCCATCTATCCGTCTATTCATCTATCTACGCTGATCTCGATATACACAAGTACGACGATAACCTTGACTTATAAAAATAAGCGGCGCACGTGTACTTAGGTACACACTTATAGACATGTATAAAGAAGCTCATATACTCGTCAATTAACCGTAACGAACGAATAATAGAGTGGCTCGATAACGACGGCATTGCTCGTAACGCGTTATCGATGAAAGAAGAAAGAAGATAGAAGACCATCTCGTAAAGCTTCGTATTTATTCGTTAGCTCGCTTCTCTAACGTTATACTTGCGCTACGTAACATAGGTACTTTCGATCGATCCTCGCTATATTTAATGACTGCGTTCCCGTTATCGCGCAAGCTACATATCTAATTAAAGTTCCTCGATTGTGACGCACGAAATACTGACATCTAAAATAGAATTTGATGAAATAGTCGACGAGAAAGAAATCGACAGATAGACACGGCCATAGAGAGTTTATTATAACCGTTACGTATACTTGACCAATTTTAGATAGAATCGATTGAGGCAAAAGGAAAGAAAAAGAAAGAGAAAGAGAAGGAGAAAATGAAAAAATGAAAAATGAAAAGTGAAAAAAAATAACTCGCGGTATTATACGGCACGGGAGAATACATACGATCTCTCGTAAATAAAAGATACATATATAAGATTCTCGTAAATGAAAGAAAAGGAAGAAAGGAAAAAAAAATGGAACAAATAAGAGGAAGAAGAAGAAGGAAAGAGAGAGAGAGAGAGAGAGAGAGAGAGAGAGAGAAAATAGAACGGGGAGGAGTGAGAGTGAGAGGGAAAATTTGCAATACCTATGTGTTTTCCCATCGTACAGAATAAAGAAGAAACGACTCGGTTCTTTTCAGCCTTATATCCATTCGGCCATTACCCGAAGACTCTTCTCTCTTACCAACATCTGTCCGTGGCATAGAAGAAGGAGAAAAATAAGAAGAAGGTGGAAAAGAAGAAGGAAAGAGAGGAAAATCTTAGTGCCCAGGCTGCTTCTGATTCCGGGCTGGCTCTGGCCGGGAGAAAAGGAGAACGAGAAAAGAGGGTTGGTTGGAACGAATAGAGGAAGGGTGGGTTCGTGGGAGGAGGGAGGGAGGGAGGGAGGCAGGGGAAATAGGAAAAGAATAGCCGCGATATACCGTTGGAAAAGGCGCCGGAAGGAAGGGTGGCAGGGTGAGAGGCTGCCACGACGGCGGCAGCTCGAAGGTGCTAGAGGAGGAGAGGGAGAGGGAGGGTTTAAGTGCTGCCGAGTGTCTACCTCCTTGTGGGATCGAAGCCAGGTCTCTCTCTCTCTCTCTTTCCCTCCCTCTCTCTCTCTCTTTCTCTTTCCCCGTCTTTCTCTCTCTCTCTCTCTCTCTCTCTCTCTCTCTCTGCGTCTCTTTCTCGGATCGAAGCGAGGCGGCCCTCACTTCCACCCCTTCTCGACCTCCTCACCCGCCTCCTCTCTGAGCTCTTTCTACTGGTAACTCACCAATACATACTTAGAAACGTCTACAGAGATACGGGAAGAATGTTCTGCAGGCAAGCAGCAGACAGAAACGAAAGTCGTACGTACGCATAGAGGGACGAGGAGGAAACGTTACTACACCCTCTTTCCCCTTCTCTCTACTTCAGACACAAACACAGTTCTAGGTAGTTCTAGGTACGCTTACACCGATAGAAAGTGAGACGAACGTACAGAGGGAGAAAGAGAGAAAGAGAGAGAAAGAGAAATAGAGAGAGAGAGAGAGAAAGAGAGAGAGAGATATCGTCGTTCGCCATTCCCTCTTTCCTTCCCTTTCTACTCCCCCCTCATCGCTTTATCCTCCACCTCTTCCTCTTCCTCCCCCTCCTCCTCCTCCTCCTCCTCCTCCTCCTCCTCCTCCTCCTCTTTCTCTTCTCGCTTATATATACATATATAGCGCACGGGGCGTAACCAACCCCTCTGGTATCCGCACACCAAGCCAACGACAGTCGGCATTCGCTGTGCCATTGGCCCCAACGACACTCGGAAACCCAATGGAAAGCGCAAATACCAACCCGGACTTCCGGTTCTACAAACGAATTCGGGAAACTCCTGATCGCGCAGGACTGCCTCCCGTTTCTATCCTTCTCCCTCTCGCTTTCTTATTGAAGTGAATCCCGTAACGTTTCACCCTCCCACCAGAACGAATCCATTCGAGGACTACAGTCGTATCCGAATGCTGGAAACTCTCTCATTGGTCAACAGAAGGACTGCCTCTCCTCTGCACAATGACGAATCCGACGTGTTTCCTCTGGAATTTCTTTTTTCCTTTACGCTCCATTCCTCTCAAATTATTCTATCTTTAATTTTAAAGAATTCAAATCCTTAAGCATTAATCCTACTTAGATAATTCTTGTTGTAGTTGTCGTATTTATTTCAATGTTATATGATTTTAAACGAATCGAAATTCCCATTACGCGTACGAGCAAATATAATAGAAAATAATTTCATTCAGAAATATATATATATATATATGTATGTATATATACATATATATATATATACATACATACATGCGTATATAATTTATAAAAATCGTACCGATGAATTTAAGGAACTTACGTTAAAACGATATGATAAAATTTTAACGATAAGAAAGACGTAGAAAAGATTTCCATTCGGATGATAAAAGAGGGAACGAAAAGAGCTAAACCTCGAGGTCATCGTGCCTTAGATTAGCGGCCGAGCACGATCCTGAAGGAGCACCGTACGAACGATAACCATTAATCCCAAGTTATATCGGGAGTATAAAGCTCGAGGTAACGGTCTGCATTCCCCTGGAAATCCATTTCGTAGGGTTTACGCATCTTATGGTCGTCGATCGAAAAGTCGAGAAAAAGAGAGAGAGAGAGAGAGAGAGAGAGAGAGAGAGAGAGAGAGATTGAAGAGAACGTGAAGAAAGAGAGAGAGAGAGTCCTTTTGTCAAGGAGTTCGATGACGTAAAGTCGAGGAGTAAGCTCTCTTCTCGAGACTCGATCGTTTGGCGAAAAACAATAGATGAGGAAGGAAAGATGGCAGAGAGGTGTTGAATGCGATTGCGTTCTCTATCGATCCCAAAACAGAGTCTTCTTAAAGAGATGGAACACTACCTTCGTACGAACGATATCAGCCTGTCTTCTAGTTAAAGATAGAAACATTTGACGATGAAAATGATTGCTTCTATCAAGGTAGAATGTTCTCTCTCTCTCTCTCTCTCTCTCTCTCATTCTCTCTCTCTTTCTGTCTTCGTTTTCTCTTTAAAAAATAAATAATCGCTAATTTTTATTCGAAAAATTTTTCATGATCGATCCAAATAATCTAAAGGATAAGTTTGCCGTTGAATTAATCGTTCAAACAAATTTTTTTTATCGTCAATTTTTATTTACCAAGTGATTCTACATTTAGAAAGTTCTATCGATAATCGTTTCCTATCGTTCTACCCATGCATCATTTTCAAATAAGTTCCTCATAAAGGGTCAAAGTGTAAAAATGCTTCGAGAATAGCTACAGCAGCTTAGAAATAAGATAATCTACCTAAGAATACACGTAAGCTTCGATCTGAACGAACGAGTCAAAGGTTGACAGACGTTTATAAAATTAGAAATTTTCTAGGGATCTGATAAACCTGTCACGAAACTGGTATAAAATAAAATAAAATGGGGAAAAAAGAAAAAAAAGAAAAAAAGAAGGAGAGAAAAAAAGAAGAAAGAAGGGACAAAAAATAAACGATAATGTTAGATTATTGAGGTATACGTGTTATGAAATATATACGACGTTGATATAATTATTTATTATAGATAATACAATATTAAGCAGAGAATGTTAGAATAATTATCTGATATAATTCGTATTGTTAGATCTTTCGATTATATCCTAAGAACGATCTCTAGCGAGGTACGGTCATCTCTTCTGCGTTTCATCTTCGCGATGAGAGAATTCTCTTCGCGGAGAAACGCGAAGGTACGAGATGAGCCGCGCTATTGGATAATGCCGGAGACCCCGGGCTTCTCTGAGAGAACCATCCATTTAAAATGTCTCCCTTAAATCTCCAGCACCACTGGCAACCACTAGCAGCAGCCACCCACACCACCACCAGCACCACCAGCACCATCAGCACCAGTACCAGCACCAGCAGTAGCACCAGCAGTAGCAGTAGTAGTAGCAGTAGCAGCAGCATCTCCACCACCTCCACCGTCGTCGCCACCTCCATCGCGTCTACCGACTTTCAGTAGTAACCCCTCCCAACCTATCCCCGTTACACAATATATATATATATATGTGTGTGTGTGTGTGTGTGTGTATGTATGTCCGTGTATGTATGTGTTCGCGTATATCTATACGTATATATGAGCCACTACTCTTTACCAACACTAAAAGCAACGCTACCACCGCTTTCTTCCACCCCTCACTTTTATATCCACCTAAATCCATCCATTTTAAATGACGGATATTTTCTCCTAGCGACTGTATGGATTTTCATATTTTTTCCACGAGCCGAAAGGCCCTCGCTTATAGAAAGGTCCTCGCAGTAAGGGCAAGAAGAGGATTTCACAGTGTCGGTAACTCCTTAATAAGAAGGAGAGTCAATACTTTTCCCGTCAGCCACTCAGCTGAACTTTCTCTTCGGATTCTGCTGGAAGGATCGTTCCTTTGATAGCTCTACGGTGATCTCTAATCGATTTTCTCGAATTAAAAAATTCGAGAGACCTGTCCTGGCCTCTTCCATCTTCTCTCTTTTGCTTTTGTGAGGAAGAGCTACGCAAAGATAGGGGCAAAACTTTTTGAATGACAATGCAATACGTACAAAAGTCGAGTGTTGAAAGAGGACGAAGAGGAATAGAGAGGAAAAGAGAGAGAGGAAGTGAGAAAAAGAGAGAAAGAAAGATAGAGAGAGAGAGAGAGAGAGAGAGAGAGAGAGAGGTCACTTGCGTCAGAGAGCCAGTTATAACCCGCGAAGATACGGAAGACAAGGAAAAAGGGCAAAAGAGTAGGTAGGTGGTGTGGTGTGGGCGGCAGACGATATGTATTATTGATGCGCCTCTGTCGCCAGTCGACCTCCTCCTCTCTTCCTCTTCCTTCCCTCTGTACTCTTCTTCCGAGTATCTCCAGCCCTCGCTTCCCTCTCCTTTCATTCTTTCTCTCTCTCTCTCTCTTCCTTTTTACCACGGAATACGTATATACATATATACATTCATAATTCAACATGCAATGCATTTCTTGAGAGATCTCAATAGTTACTTATCTCTCTATGACTACTGTTCTCTGTGAAAAGAATTAAAATATTTCAAAATAGTGGTTTTGTCAAATGGAGAGGAAGAGAAAGGAAAAGAAAAATAAAACAGAAAGTAACGAACGACGATGGTCTTTTAAACGGAGAAATAATTTAACTTAAAAGTTTTCATAAAGCTCGGATCACTTCTTTTCTCCTTCATCGATCATTTGTTTCTTTTTCTTTCTTTTTTCTTTTTTTTTCTGATATTATCGTTTTTTTCGTTTCTTTTCTTTTCTCTGCTTCTTCCATTGAAATTTAAATAGAAAAAATTGTCGTCCGACCTTATGTAGATATATCCATTTGAAACGATATATATATATATATATATATATATATATATATATATAAAAGAAGAAAAAGATGAGATATAAAAGTTTTTCGAATATGGTGCAATAATTACAAGTCTAACGAATTATGGCATGGTCGAACGAGTACGGATAAGAACGTCACGTTTCCACCGTCAGGATTCAACGGAGAACGCTGCCTTCTTTCATTAATCTCGTAGCAATCGAAATTAGCATAATTGACGGAGCGGAGAATAGCACCCTGTTCGACTCCAAAACGCCATCTCGCATAATCTCACCATATATCTCACTCAGTGTTTTCCGATAAAGCACGCATCCGCGAAAGGACGATCGACCGATCCTCATTCCCATGCTTGGACCATACGGCTTCCGAGATATTTGTCAGTGACGGTGCTACCGTAAGAATTAAAGATAAGGCGATTTATTTTGTTCTTATCAAAAACTATCATGTATCCTATTCGAAGAAATAACATGAAATCTTATTAGATCGTTAATAATCTAATATCTACGATTAATCTAATATCTACGATTAATTGTTAGAAAAATTGTTATTACTCGAGAAAATTTCTTAACGTTA
The DNA here is from genome assembly GCF_050613455.1 of Vespa mandarinia. Taxonomy (NCBI): domain Eukaryota; kingdom Metazoa; phylum Arthropoda; class Insecta; order Hymenoptera; family Vespidae; genus Vespa; species Vespa mandarinia. Next base: position 4,525,805 of record NC_140825.1, on the reverse strand, counting down.
ATATTAAAACATATTCATTAAGAAGGGTTTCACAACTTCTTCCCTATTTCGTTCCATTTCTATTTCTTCCTCTTCCTCTTCCTTTGCCTCTCTCTCTCTCTCTCTCTCTCTCTCTCTCTCTCTCTTTCTCTCTCTCTCTCTTTCTCTTTCCACTCCCGACGACACATCTCCTTGAGCAAGACGTATCGACGCAGATTTTTTTCACATCAGTCATTTATCAAAGTCCTTCGTATTACGGCACCTCGCTGGCACTCAATACATTCGAAAGCTAGCCGCGGATTTAAGTAACAAGACGAGACGAAAGTAGATGAAGGAGAGAAAAAATGTGAAAAAAAAAGAAGAAGAGAAAGAAAAAAGAAAAAAAAAAAAAGGTGGAAAGAAAATGTTTATTAATCCTTCACTATACACATTCATCTCTATTCTCATATACATATATTATTCTTTTTAATCGATAATTATCGATTTTTTTCTATGTATTTTTTTATCTCTCTCACTCAAATCGATATCTCTTCACTTTCATCCCTCTTTCCTATATCATCCTTCCCTCATGGTCAACACTTTCCATGCATTTATTTTCTCCCTCTCCCTCTCTCTCTCTCTCTCTCTCTCTCTCTCTTTCTCTATACAACGTTAGAAAAGGATAACTCTTGTAGATTAGAAATTAGACAAATTGGTCTGTCTTTTTAAATATCATTGATACACCTAAAAAGTTGTATGATTTGTTTTACTGGTAAAAAAAAAAAAAAAAAAGAAAAAAAAAAAAAAAGATAAAAAACTAAAGAAAAGAAAAGGAAGGAAAAAAAAAGAAGAGAGAGTTACATAACAATTCATCCCCTACTTGTTTATATACGTATGTATATGTGAGATATGAATGTTTGATTAGGAAAACATCCTCTATATAATATACCTGCGTGTATGGAGTGTGCCGACGCATATTCAAATACGCTGCTGCTGTCCGAAAGGCAAATACATGCGAACGAAAGATAAGAACGCTTCAAGGGTTCGAATTGCTTGATAGGATTTCACCTCTATTATCATCGATATAATGGAACGTGCTTTACGTGAACGCGTTCCTCCGTACACGCTTGCTTTCGCATACATCGATAAATCTAACGAATAGATCGATCTAATCGATACGAGGAAAGATTAGAAAACGTACTTTAGGTAAATGCGTGACCCATTTAATATAAAATATGGAGATATATATATATATCTGATTAATGAAAATATAATGTCTATAATAATAATAGAAATTTGTAAATTTTCTATTAATTGGAACAATAATCAAATCTGTTAATTCCTGTTCAAGGCTGTTTTATATATAACGAATTCGTGAGCGTTCGGTAAAAATCGGATCAAACCGAGGAGGCCCACCAAAGTGGTCACGACCAGTTTCCCCCTTTCGTCTTAGGGCCTCATATTATCTGGACCTCCTAACTATACACCCGATTCACTTCATCGAAACGCTCGTGGTTGTTCCACGGTGTTCACCACGGGACACCCTAATCTAGGACAGTCCGATCTAGCAACGAGTCGTGAAATTTCAAGATTGGCTAAGGTAAAGGAATTTGACAACAAATTTACGATAACTATCTGAGATATTAAGAAAGAAAGAGAAAGAGAGAAAGAAAGTAAAAGAATAAGCAGAGACAGAAAGAAAAAGAGACAGAGAGAGAGAGAGAGAGAGTGGGAGGGAAAGATCATAGTCTAAAACATGATATCTCTTTGACTCGTTCAGATATCAAATTAGGCTAAAAAAATAGAAGGGCCAATTTAAGATGACCGACAAGAGGACATCTCTCGACATGGGGGTTGCTATCGCTCGTCAAGAAAGGTCGATGGAAGGTCATAAAAGATCGACCGATCGTAGATAAAAGACAAAAGCGACAGAGAATCGTCGTGATATCTCAGATGTTACGAGCCGAGACGTATTTCGGGTCAACCCGGTGGATCCTTCGAACCAAGAGTCGAGTTTTCAGGCTCGGTCATTGAACTTCCGAGGTCTGCATGGTCCCATGGGCCTTCTTCCCCCTTCTCCTCCCCCTTCCTCCCTCTTCAACTTCTCCTCTCGTCGAAATATAACCAAAGTGAGAGAAAAGAATTCGGATATTGAGGTAGGTACGAATAGGAGTAGGGGAGAGTGTGGTTTAAAGAAAAAAGAAGTAAGAGAGTAAGAAAAAAATGAAATGAAACGGGTAAGACGAGAAGAGGAAAGGAAAAAGAGGAAAGGAAGAAAGAAGAGGAGAGAGATAGAGCAAGAAAGTTGCTCTCTTGTGTAGGGGAGTCACCGAATATAAATACGAAACTCGGGTCGAAAAGTCAGTAGTCAGGAGGTTCGCGGGCATGGTATTGAAGTAATATATACATTAGTTTCTTTATATACATATATACATATATATGTATATATATATATATGTACGTGCATAAGTGCACAAATTGTAAACGCGCTTCTATACCCTCATTATTTTCTTCATTTTTCATTTGGGAAAAGTGCTTGGGGCAACGAGTTAGATGTATTAAGATGGAGAAAGTCGACGAGTATTTGAATGCAAGCAAATTACAATATCACGATACCTCCGAAATCGTAGAGGAATTTGACAAAGAGTTAAGGGAGATGCATGGACGATGCATCGACCTTGGTTGCGGCCCAGGACAAGTTACTGTAGAACTGATCTTACCAAGATTGCCACGGGAATCCGTGATAATCGGTAAGATTTATTTGCAAATTTTTCATTTAACCATATGATTATAACATTTCTTCTCGTGTAAAATAAAAATGTAGGAAAAATTTCATGTTTTTCTATGTTAAAACTTTTTTTTTAATATCCAACGTATTCTCTAATAGGAGTTGATGTATCAAACGCCATGTTGGAACACGCAACGAAAAATTATCGCGAAAATCCACGCCTATCTTTTCTTCATCTGGACATTGAAACCTCAAATTTGCCGCAGGAACAAATAGCACGATACGACAATGCCGTCTCCTTTTACTGTCTTCATTGGTGTCACAATACGCGGTATTCTCTTATCTCCTCTTCTATTCTCTTCTCTTTCCTATTCTTCTTTTTATCTTCCTTTCTTTTCTCTTCTCTTCTATTCTCTTCTCTTCTTTTCTCTTCTCTTTTCATTCCATCTTGATTAAGATCTAAAAGTTATAACGAACGATAGAAAAATCGTCTGAAGAGAGAAAAAAAAAAATAAAAAAGAAAAGAAAAGAAAAGAAAAAACTATCGATATCAGATCTTTCGCTTACGTGCTTAGACTGGCCTTCGAGAATATCTTCAAATTACTTCGACCTGGTGGCAAGGCATTGATTATGTTCCTCGCATACAACGACGGTTTCGATGCCTACGTCAGAATACACGAGAATCCACGTTATCAACCGTACATGCAGGTATCGTATCGATCTTTATTTCAATCCTGAAATTTCTCTTCTTCGTAATTATATTTGCTGAATTTAAAAATCGCATAAATATCAATTTAAAACTGAATGACCAATTCGTACCTGATCTGTACAATTACAAATTTTAATAATAAATCACTAAACTATAACAAATTAAATCGATCCCTTCTCCTTTAATATTCGATCTATTAAATTGATCTCGACGAACAAATCGAACGAATGAATTATATTTCGTTTATCCTCGATAATGATCTTTATCCTTTTGAAATATCGTGAAAATACATATTTCAGGATGCTCATAAATTCGTCCCGTATTTTCATCGTAGCAACGATTCAAGAGGCGCTCTTAGATCCATCCTCGAGGATATTGGATTCAATGTTCTGCATTGCAGCAAACGAGAAAAGAGCTTCGTATATCAGAACATTCAAAGTTTAAAAAGTAAAATAAATTTATCGTATGACAATGCAAATGAGTTTAATGAACGATCGAATTAATCCCGATAAATGATCTCGTTATTGCAGAACACGCATTAGCTGTAAATCCCTTTATATCGAGAATACCAGAGGGTGATTTAAAGGAAGAATTCGAAGACATTCTGATCCGAGAAATTATCAGCCGAAAAATTCTATTTCCAAATAAGGCCGACAAATGTCAACAAGAGTATAGCGTATTAGATAGATATCACATTTTGGTGACGTATATGGAGAAACCTTATACTAACGTAACTATGAAATAAATAATAAAAGTATCTAATGTCGTTCGATAAGAGAAAAAAGAAAGAAAGAACGATAAAACAAAAAAAAAAGAGAAAAAAAAGAAAATAAGGAGGAAAACATAATAAGCAAATGAAAACGATGTTACAGATATCAACGCGTTATATCATAACGCCTTTTAATTAGAAACCACTGATAGAAATTGAAATGATAAAAGGAAAAAAGATAAAGATTAATGAAGAAAGACAGAAATAAAGAAAGAGTAAAAAAAGAGAAAAAGAAAAAAATGAACGATTCAATGTCCTACGACAATAAAGTTTATTGTATACTGTGCCTTTAATTTTACAATACAATACAGCCATTTATAGAATATCGTTATAACTCTTGAATCATCATGTGGTATCGTGTGTGGTTTCTTATCCACCAAAGCAGGTAACAACTTTTTCTCTAAATTCCTTTCTTCTTTTTTTGTCTAGAAAATACATCCAGTTTGACGGCTTATCTTATGGTTTATTAACAGCAATTTTATACATATATATATGTATATATATATATATATATATATATGCGTATAATATATAAGTGCGTGTGTATTGTGTGCGTATATATTATATATCGATACGCAATCTATTATCCAAATTTTAACATGCACAGGGAAAGGAAAATATCTTTTTATTACAATTTTGTAAACGAATGTTCGTTCGTTTAATTCTTTTTCCTTAAAGCATGTTTCAATCCGAATATAACAATCGTTTTAATTTACAGCGCATCATCTCAGAGTCTCTTTTTATCTTTCCTTTTTTTCCCGATGTATACACACGCACGTATATACAATATATGTATATTGTATATTATATGTTAATTGCAAGTCGCAACAATTAGATAATTTTCATAAAACGAGATTAAAAAGGAAGACTTAAAAGGAATACTTAACGCGTTGGAAGCATTAAGAACGAGATCACGCATGCGAAAGTATTTTATCAATATACACAGATTTATCTTTTTCTGTAACACAATGATAGAGATAAATTGTAAATTAGATATACATACATTATCAATGATGACTATTGATATATATTCATTTCTTATCAAGATCTGTATTCTATTAATTTGCATGTCAGCTGCGAAATAGGAAACATCGATTTTTCACAACACAAATCTTTCATATATAATTTCGATCTACGATACTTAATTAATATAAGTAAGTAAGTAAGTAAGTAAGTAAGTAAGTAAGTAAGTAAGTAAGTGTGTGAGTAATAATTCATTAATAATGTTGCAGACGGGGATACATTGACTCGATTATTGACACGATAATTGTAAAATCTTATCGGTCATTCCGAAATTGTCTATATCTTTATCACTTCAAATTCACTTTTTTTTTATTTCCAGTTAATTTACAATAGCGCATTTGAGATTAGAATAAAAGAGTTTCGATTGTTTTAGAATCGTTCGTTCGAAATATAGGAGAGCCTTTCAGGATTAAACGAGTATTGCTCGTAAAGTGATCCTAAACTGACGATTCACCTTATCTCATATGCCTTAATTCTTAATTACATATATGCGATAGGTATAATAGGTACGTACATTTATTAATTACACTCTACGACGTTACAGTTAACGAAGCGATATATATATATATATATATATATAAGTATATAATATATATATATGTATATATATGTATATCGAGTGCGTTACTTAACTCGTATATCCTTAATCGTAGAAAGAACATCGAACATTGAAAACGTTTAATTTCTTAATTATTTAAATATTAGTTTTTTTGTTTGTTTGTTTTTTTTTCGTTTTCTTTTTTTTCGTTTTCTTTTTTTTATGGGAAAGGAAAAAACAAATGTTTGGGGGTATCGAATGATGAAGGATGATCAAGGGCAAGGCACAAGTGAATGAGAGGAGAAATTATTTTTAGATGAAAACTAATAATCTCTTTGTTGTCTTAATAATCCTAGAGCCGAATTGATTTTCATTTTAATTCATTTTGTCTATCTCTTTAAATATCATTGACTTTCGCTTGGACACCTACTGTGTACATACATATATATTTTATACGACAGTAATGGACAAATATCTCAATTCGATTGACGATTAAATTTTTTTGTTTTTATTTCGTAATTGTAACGCAAAAGAAAACGATTCAATGATTATTAGTATATACGGTGTAGTTCGTCGATGTATTTTATTCGTCGGGTCATACTCGACTCAATTTTTTTTCGACATTGACCAACTGCCCCGAAATAAAATTATAAATAATATTGATTGTACGCGATGTAAAGGAATTTTTCTTTTTGTATAGTTTAAAAATGCCTATAACATTTTATGCATATTTTATTATCGGTAAGAAGAAAAGCAAATAAAAAGAAAAAAAATAGAAGGGAAAAAAGGGAAAGAAAAAACAATATAGAGATCAGTATTATAATGTTTTTTCGAGCACGTAAAAGTTAACGATTGAAATGTGAGAAAAAAAAAAAGAACTGAAAGATCATCAATTGTGCGAGGGAAATTTGTCTGTAAAAAATTATTATGGATAATAGAGATTTGATTTAAGGAAGGAGGAGGATATGATCGGAGAATAATAAACAAAAAATAAAAAAAGAAGAACAATGCATGAACACAACAAAAATCATTATTTACGACATAATCACATATACAAAATTGGAAGAGAAAAAGAAAAGGAAAAAACTAAAATGAAATGCATAGAAAAAGAAATATGTGAAACGAGTATTGGACTCCTATATTATAAAATTCATATTAAATATATCTGTTAATCGTGTATCACATGAAACCATCGGTAGAAACACGAGGGAATAAATAATAATAATAATAATAGTAATAATAGTAATAGTAATAGTAATAGTAATAGTAATAGTAATAGTAATAGTAATAGTAATAATTAAAAATGAATGGAAGGAACACGACATAACAAAAGTGGAACAATTAAGAGTTACAACAATTTTTAAATATTAACGCGTCGATCACGATATACTATTTTTGAGGAAGACAACATTTTTGAACTATCTATTTGCTATTTAGATGCAAATAAAAATTCGAAGAATATGTGTGTGTGTATATATATAAAACAAATGATATAATATATTTTCATTTGTAGAAAAAAATAAAGATATAATGTAAGAGTTAAAATTGATCTTGATAAATAAATCGATAAATAAAAATAAAGTTTTTTTCTTTGAATTTCTATTTTGAAATGGAAATATCCCCATACATATATTTTTCTTGTGCATACGACAACAACATTGATCATTACCTAAAAATCATATATTTGCTTCGTTCAATTATGATCCATTCTTATTTTGATTATACGCAAATATTTAATTTCTAAAAGATAAATCGTATAACGTGATCAATATTAAAAATCAATCGATTAAGAAATATTATTTCGTTGATGAATATAATAAAAATTTTCTTCATCCCTCATTATCAATTTACAAAAAGAGATAGACATACGAAAAAAACAGATTACATTATACTCTTATATTTAAAATTCTAATAATTGTTTACGTTTGAATAAAAATAAAGTTCAGACACAACGTTATACGATTCCTCCTATATATATATATATATATATATATATATATATATATATATATATATATATTCGCATTTAACTAATAATCGACACGAGATCGATCGAACTAATCTGTAAAAAATCCCTGATCCATCTAATTAGAATACTTTGGATAAACGGAAGAAGAATACACAAATCTCGAGAGAAAAAATATTTTCACTTTCGAAAAAGTAAAGAAAACAAAAGAAAAAAAAATACTAAAACTACAAGAAATGAAAACGAAAATGAAAAAAAAAAGAATATATAATAATAATAATAATCTTTCACTGTATCCAACTTATACAACTAATACAATACATATTATTACATCGTACCGTGAATCGACGTGAAGCACATCTCCAAAAAATCAACTTTGGAAACATATTTGATACATATTCAGGTACGGAAAATCGTTGTTACATATGATAGTAAATATACAATATATTCGACGGAGATCAAAGATCGATCATAAAGAAGCATGAAATATAAGATCTATTTCTTAACGCGTAATGGAAGATCCGAAGAAATAAAAAAAAAATATATATATATATCCATTGCACGTCTACGATTGACTTTCTTTTTTTAAATGCACATCATTTTCTTATTCGAAAAAAATTAACCAATGGATTGTTTAAAAAAATAAATAAAACCAAATGATTTTTATACGATCTTCCGTAGGCCGTACAATGATACTGTACAATAATTTATACAATGTGTGTGTATATATATATATATATATATATATGTTATGCATATATCCGATATATATATATATATAATTTCTCTTTGTACAATAAAATCTTTGCATTCGGAGAAATCGTACTTTCATATTACGTATTTACGTATATTAACAACAACTTAAAACCAAGATAAATGATTTAATAAGTTTGGCAAGATCGCAGCGTTAAATTTAACGGTTCAACTTGATTGATCGACATGAAAATTATTGATAAATCATGATGTGTTGTAACTTGATTGGCACTAAGGAAATATATATATATATATATGTATATATATATCAGTGAAATAGTGTATTGCATTCGATAAAATCAAACTAGTAAGATATTTTTCTAAAAAATAGCTGTTACACACCAGGTCTAACTCGTAATTCTCTATTCTACTATTAACAACATCAACAGCAACAACACATAATATATTCAACATCGACAATATATATATATATATATATATATATATATATATATATATATATTATTTTAACTATATATACAGTGGTATATATATATGTGTATATTTATATAATATGTATATATCTCTATACGTAATATAACAAATACACAATTTTTATGTACGTGTATACACATATTACATAATATAAAAAGAAAATCTGTAATATACATCTGCTGTTCTGTATATAAAGTATCTTGTATGATAGACGTATACAAAGATACGATAATTAATTAATATGGACAGTTAATACAGTAACAAAGAAAATTCGTATAAAAAGATATGCAATAGGAGTCTAAAACAATATGAGTAACCTTGAGAAAGTTTTAAAAAAAGGAAAAGTTAAGATTAAAGGAAATTAATGGCAAAGAATCAATCACACTGGAAAATAGGATATGTCTATGCTTAAACATATTCAAAATATAAAATCTTTCACAATTGATTATACCCAATAATTATAAATGATCTAAATATAGTATAATATCTCATCTTTTCTCTCTCTCTCTCTTTTTCTCTCTCGGCCTCTCTCTCTCTCTCTCTGTTTCTCTTTCTCTGTCTCTAGAGATTCTCCAATAGAGCGTAACAGACTGTAAAGTCACACATAATTCTTTCTAATGTATATAACATCGATGTATACGTATACGTACATGTTTTCGTGGGATAATATTAAATACGGCACACATTTATATGTATCTGCAACATTCTCATCTTTTAACAAATCGTACTCTTGTTTACTGCTTAATTTGTTAATATTAATATTTACTAGGTAGAGACGAAACCAAGTGTGTTACCACCTTTTTTCTCTTTTTAAATGCTTATCCACCTGTAATCATTGTCATTCTTAAATTAAATATCTGTTCCTTTTCAATTAAATTTGAGCGAGCGCAGTCGTTAATAATAAAAAAAAAAAAAAAAAAAAAAAAGATTAATTCTCTTTTACGTAAAACTCTTGTAAAGCAAAATTTATTAATTATATTTAAAGATATAATACGAAAAAGGAAAAAGTTCATATTTCATCAATTAACGATCTCACATATGAATATTGTTACTGCACGGGCACGATGCAATTTTTGTTATTTACTTTGCAAAATTTTAAATTTAATCTCTTGAAATAATTGAAAATCAAATGGAATTTTGTAAATATTTATATTATATATATAAATTCGTGTATCGCTCTGAAGAATATAATTTATTGATTTCTAGAAAACAACGATATCATTAAATCATCTCTATTTGAAAATATCTATCGACATTTATGACAACAAATCGTTCTCGAAATAATCCCGTAACATCACGCGAACGAGAATATTGGAATTTGCAGACGTTAAATGCCATGAGATCACGTATTCGAAGTATATATGTATATATCTTCCTTTTTTCTTTCTCTCTCTCTCTCTCTCTATATATATATATATATATATATATATATATATCGATTATATCATGTACTAGATTAGAAAAACATTGACGTTAGGATTGACCCGTCGGATGTCGGGTGGTATATTTCTTTTTTCTTTCTTTCTTTCTTTCTCTTTCTCTTTCTCTTTCTCTTTCTCTCTTTCGCGCGAGCGACATGTTTGAAAAAGCTTAACGTTGAAATGTAAAAAAATATCCCGTTGAAATAAATAAAGCGGCAGCGGCAAAGTATCAACGATAGATCATAGTTTATCAACAGCCCTTCATTTGGGCTCAGTCTCCAGATCGAAGGGAACAATTTACACACATATATATATATATATATGCAACCCTTCGGAAACTTAAAGGACACAGTAGCAACACGGCGCCTCGCTAAAATAATTCAACAAACGTCTACATTGCATAAATATCGTAGTCTTTTTTTCTTTTCTATAAATCCATCCACTAGTATATAGTAATAGTAGCAGCTCTCGACAACTCGCGATCGATTGAAAGTTAGACACACAACAAGATTATACATACGCACGCACGTAAGCACCTACGCACGCACGCACGTACATGCACACACACATACGCGCACATAAGATAAATTCTCTTAAATAGATCACTCGGACAAGATAATATACCCTAAGTCCATTTACAATTATAATCAGATTTCTCTTGTACGATTACGATATAGCTTATATTATTACATATATATATATATATATATATATATATATATATATATGCCTAACTTACATAGTTAAACATATACGATAGAAACAATAAGGACAATGTTACATAAAGTAACATTTTTGATTGTCTTCCTCGAAAGAGGTTCCGCTTGTTGTAGTCAATACAATCGATGACTACACAGCATGAAATTTATACAGATCATTCTTGTCTTTACAAATAAACTTCCCCTCCTTTCTAATCATACTTTTCTATAATGAGAATTTACACTTCTCATTCATGGAATATATATATATATATATCTTGTTTTAGGAACAGAAAATATATATATATATATCTTCTGTTCCTAAAAATTCCAATTTTTACCATTGATAATCTTAATAAACAAATTTGTAAAACAAGAAGTATTTGTATATATGCACGTGATACACAGAAAATCTGAGATTATCTATTTTTTCTCGTATTATTCTTCGTTTTCTTATTCTTTTTTTTTTCTTCTCTTCTTTCTGTTTTCTTCTTCTTCTTCTTCTTCTTTTTTTACTTTAGTGTTCTTTTCTTTTTTCTTTTTATACTCTTTCGCGTCCAAACAAAATTTACGAATTATCTAAGAACCCTTTCGTAAGAGATCACAGCGATGTTCTTCGCGATTTGCTATCAAATAAAAGCTGACAAACGAATGTAAAAAATACATGATTAATTTGTCAGATATATATATATATATATATATATATATATATATATATATATGTATATATATAGATATATATATATATATATATAGATAGATATTATATAAATTTACTCTTGTATGTGAAAACATACGTATTACATTCTAAAAAAAATTCATTATCGAGAGCGTAAGATCCAAATGGAAAATAATAATTTTTTCTGATATATTCAGAATATATACCAGATTTCATTTTTAAAAATGTCTTTAATATGGAGTACTTTCAGTCAAAATATATATATATACACATGTGTACATATATATATATATGTATATATACATATACATATCAGATCACGTAAGCGCTCTTTCAGATCTTCGCTATGTCTCAACGATTCTCTCTCAGGCCTAAGAGAATTCGTTCTTGACTGTGATCTGCCGATGTCTGACGAATATGATCAAATCATTTTGATTATAGATCATTGTAATAGACAACATTTTGGAACGCGATTCAGAAGTAGTCTGGTTTAATTAAATAACGCCTTATGCATATAACAACAAGAATAAGTGTTAGCACTTAGGAAGATTTACTCTCTTATTTAGAATTATATATACTCTCTTCTTCTCTCCTCTTTCTCCCTCTTTCTCTCCTTCTTTCTCTTTCTTTAAATACATACATACATACATACATATATATATATATATATATATGTTTTCTTTTTCCACACTTTCCTCATACTTAATAACAATGAAAACGGAAATCAATGTTCCATTAGTTTTCAATGAATAGTATCTCTTTAATACTGTATAAACAACGGCAGATTTAACTCGGTTGTTTGAAAACTTCTCACATAATTTATTTCTTTTCTGTTTAAAGAATCGATGAAATGTTTTTCGATAATGAAAAGATCGAAAGGCAGCATGCTCATATGCTAGGTAAACCTCGATCGATCCAAACTCAAATTCAGTTTCAATTGCGTTTATTCATTCGATTAATAGTACGTATATATACGTGTGTACATACATACATACATACATACGTACATATATACATACATACATACATACATATATATATATATATACTCATATATATATCCAAAGTATTTCAATGGAAAGTGGCCATCAGGATTATTATATAATCTAAGCGATTTTTTCGAAATTTATCAGGACAGGTCAATTTTATTATTGATAGGAGCAGATTCTTATCGTATATTCATTCATTTCGAGCTAACCTCCTTAAAATTCCTAAGTGATAACGGAGGTCAAATGGTGTGTCATTCGAAAGATATTTTAATTCTCTTTACGATGGTGCTATATCTTCTTTTTTTTTTTTCTTTTCTAATTTTGAGTTGATCAGTTTTCGATAAAAACAAAATTAACCTATCTCAGCGTTTTTTCCTTTTTTTTTTTAAATCATTAGATTTCAATCCCGTTGGACAATTCGTTTGGATACTCTATATATATGTGTATGTGTGTGTGTGTATATATATATATTTATGGTACTAACGTAAGAGATAAATTTATCTAAGAAGATATAAAATTATCTTATACGTCATTCGAATTTTAAAATCGAGACGTTAGACATTAAAATCTCATTTTATGTACACACGATGTATGTAGTATTGAGAGCTTGCTCATCGAAATTTCTACAATTGACGAGCTGCCTAAGATCATATTCTCTTTCTCTTTCTCTCTCTTTCTCCCTTTTTTTGTTTTTTCTTTACTTTTCAGAAAGTATATCTGCCGTTTAACAAATCCACTTTATTCTATCCTGCCATCGTCGGATAGAGTTTCATCAAGAGCTATCCAATGTATCAACATCGTCAGTATTTTCATTTGGTATATTGTCCAAATTTTCACTGAGACAATGTAATGTATAGAATATCATTTCGTTTCATTAATTAATATGTATTCTCACTGAGTGATTCAGGCATACTTGTACCACCTGAGGGTGATAATGGTAACTCTCCACTGTCATATTTACTACAACGACTATTATACTCTGCCTGCAGAGTGGCTTTTACCTAAAAATTGATATATCATATCATTATAAACCATAGAGAAAATATTTTTATGTGGAGAAGAAACTCTTACATTAGCTTTTTCCTCCTCCAACCTCTGTCGGACCTCTTCGTGTTGCCTTTCCAACTCTGCCTTCTTTTTCTCATAAATTTTTTTCAATCTAGTACATTCGTTAACACCTTTTTCCACTGTCGACTTAGCGACTTCTCTCTTCATCCGATCTAATTCGGCCTTGTCCTTATGTACCTTAGCTAACTGTTTGACCTGTGTATTTTAAGGATATAATATATATGTATAAGAATTTTGTGTGGAAGAAAAAAGAAAAAATAACAAAATAACAAATCTACTAAACGTATTCTATTTAACATTAAGATCTTTTTTAATCATTCTCTTTTTTCCGTCTCAAAAGGAATGAAATCAATCGAAGAAAGAAATATAAATGAAGCATATACCTCGCCGTGTCTACTAGCTTGAAGTTTACGCATAACATCAGCCGTTTCCCTTTCCTGTAGAACTCTTAATGTTTTCAATTGATTCGATTGCGACGTACGCATTACCTTCTCTATTGTGGTAAATACGCTTTCATGATATTTTTCTTGTAATTCACGTTCCTGTTGTATATGTGCTTTACATACAGCCAATAATCGTTCGCTTTGACTTCTAGGTAAACCTCTTGATAGACCTTCAACGCCTTCACGATTTTCCATATCAGAACATTCGGAAGTTTCTGCCAGAGTTATAGTACTTAAACCAACGTCGCTTGAGAAGCTATTCGAGAAAAAAATAAAAAAAAAAAAAAAGAAAAGAAAGAAAAGAAAGAAAAACAAAAGCATCAATTTAATTATTATTTCAAATAAGTAAATCAAACACAACATACATATATATATATATATATATATATATATATATATATATATACATCGATACTAACATGTTTCTACTTGATAATCGTTTCACCAATTTATGACTCATGCAAAACTTAGACTTATGCTTTTCTCCATCAAGAGAACCCTTTTGGGATTGTATTCGTATTTTTTCCTTCTCATGTTTTTTTCTTAAAGATTCCAACTTTTTCTCAAGCTCTGACTTCTTCTCCTTTACGAGTTTATTTTCCATAAGTTTGTCCAAAGATTCAGCAACTATCTCTTCGCTCGCTAAACGGAAAAAAGAAATATTGTGAATGCTATCTTTGTTTCTTTTTTAGTAATATTTACGTACTGATATCATCCTATATACTTACTACTACTACTACTAGCATTGACCGGACTTTTATTTGCAGATGCATCAACGAATTGGACTACAGGAGATGGTGCATTATCTTCAACTTCTGGTGTTTCAGAAGTATTTATACCAATAATCGATGGTCTACCATGTGTACTGCTTGTTGTTGGTTGAAGACCTGGTAATTCACCTACTGATTGCACTCGTTTTGTCTTAACAGTCTCTTCCTGAACAAAAAAAATAGATATATTTAGAATTGAGACAAACGATAGAAGAAAAGAGAAAACATTTGAGAAATTAATAAGATTTAATTAATTGATTAGCGAATTTCATTATTATAATAACTTACGGTCGATTTAGAAACAGTTGGTGCTTCGCCAACTTTATCTTTTTCCTATAAAATGTTAGTTTAAGGGTTAGTGAATATTGCCGTGTTAGTTTAATATCATTTATCAATCTTCAATACTCACCTCAATTTCTTCAGAAGGTTCGTCTAAACAATCAGTAAGAACCATTAATTGCTTCTCTCTCTTTTCCACTTCGCTTTGATATTTTATCGGATTAGCCAAAGCTTCAGCTAATTCACTAAGGCCGTCTGGTACGTAATCTTTGACAATCACATGTAAAAATAGACTCGCTAATGGTAATGGTTGACCACATTCTGTTCTAAGCGCAACGTGTCGATATCCTGGACACAATCCCACAACAGGTAATACTCTATGACCAATCAATCGACCAGATTCTTCATATGCAGCTATTCTGATGGAAGCTAATTCTGGTAATACTACCTAATGTAAATCAAACATATTTCCAATGATTATTAATCATTTAATAATGTCAGGTAAATTCGATCGAGAGAGAAAGAGTTTCTTGCCTTTTTAAATACGAATGGTTCCTCGTCGTAAACAGGATTGATTCCATTATTAGGAACAATTTTCGTACGAAATTTTTTCCTCACTGTGTCCGCTGGAAGACCAAACATATCCACCTCAACATATGTGCCTACTCTTTTATCAGTCAGAAATTGAGCTGATATCACATGAATATGTACTGTCCCTGCTATGATACCATCGACCGTTGATTCCGCAAAAGGATCCAAGCGACGATCCTTCCGTCTCATAAATTCTGGCTTTAATATATAACCAGAACGTTGATTATATTCAAAAATTCCCAAATTTAATTGCATCGCCAGATCTAACGTGTAAAATAATCAAATAAATATAAAACTTTCTGATACTTTTATACGCTTATGTAATTATATTATAATAACACTTATTACTTACCAAGTGTTTGATAATTTAGGGCAACTAATTGGCAACCTGCATTCCAAAATACCTGAGGCATAAAGTTACTCGAATCAAATCGTGTTCCGGCTGGATAAACTCTCGACAATTGATGTTTATTATAATTAACAAATTCCAATGGTCTTTCCTTTAAAAGTGTCGTGGCCTGTTTTTCATCAAACGATGACATTTCATACATTCGATTTTTTTCTATAATGATAATAAAAAAAATAAAAAAAAAGAAAAAAAGAAAAAGAAAGAAAAAAAACACGATTAATATTAAAATATTCGTAATAAATATTATATAGGCACGTGTATATATTACGTTTCAACAAATATAATTACTTTCAGCCGATTCAAAACTATTAAAATGAACAGGTTGCACGTAATTGACTAATGCTGAAATTTCCGCTCCTGCTTCTGTTTCTTTCGCTGAAGTTGCTACTTTATCGGTTGCAGTAACTTTATCACCCATCCTGAATTTGATGTCTTCTACATTAGATTCATCTTCCTCTGTACTTGATTCGTCTTCATCATCTATATATATATATATATATATGTCAATTAAAAAATAAAAAAGAGAATTATTTTAGTAAATTAATGCACATCTATATCAAGATGCAATAATATTTGAAGTAATTTTTATATTTTGATAGATACCATCGTCTTCTTGCGTACTATCTCTACTATTCTGTCTCTGCTGAAGCATCGGTGCATGAGATACATCTCCATTTCTAATTTGTTGTTCGCCATTATTAACAACCCCATCGACTACTTCGTTTTCGGGTATTATATCCGGCGGTGGACCATTTTCCCCTTCAGCCGCTAAATTTACTATGCCATTCTCATCGGTTTCTTGAGGAGTTTCTTCACCATCCAATGGTAATGCATATGGCTTTTTATGATGCTTCTTATGGTGGTGATGATGATGTTTCTTCTTATTTTTTATTATAATTTTACGTTTAAGTAAAGCTGGAGGAGGTAATTCTTGTCCTGGTTCCAGCTAAAATATAAGATAAAATTAAAGTATCGTTTATTACTTAAATAACGATAAATATATAAATTTCGATATAAAAATGTTAATACTTTATGAGAATCGAGAGGTGCATCTAATAACATTTCACCAAATAATTCTCTACAATATTGCGCTATTTTAGCTTGCTGCCGTGGATTACAGTGATTTTCAAAACTAAGTATTACGGGAAATTCCGATGTTTTAAAGGCACTCTCAGCAATTGCCTCTATGACATCTCGTGCGTGAATTTCAGGTACAAATGTATACCTGAGAAAATCACATTAAAATAAATTAGAATTCCATTAAGGAATGTCTTTTTTTTTTTTTTTTTTTTTTTTTTTTTTTTTTTTTTTTTTTTTTTTCAAATTACCCATGAACAATAACTGGTTCATCAAACTTTCCATTCCAAAAGTCTAGTTCAACGCAGCGACAGCCAGCAAGTAAACATTGACGATAAATTTCTACTGAACTTTTTCCTGTAAGCTGATGACCTAAAATCGAAATTCATATTTATCCTTTGATAAAAAGAAGCTAGAACTAACGTATATACATAATTTATAAGGGATGCTTTTTCAGAGGCTCTCCATATACCTGTTAAATAAGTATTATGACTAGAATTTATAAAATAATGAGCAAGTGGTTGATCCATATCATCAGAAAGTTCAAATTTGGTCACAGCAACAATTGGATTATCCTCACTCATTAAATATCTTAGAAATCCATCAAAACTTAACTGTCCTCGATTGGCATTATATTTATTTGGTTCATATTGTATTATTATGTCTTTTGCTCTTGCTTCATTTGCATATGGATAAAGTATTTCATTTAATCGCGGATCCCTTTGCGTTTTATTTAAAAACTCTACAAACTGTTTAACGGACATTAATCTACGTTTTGTATTGCCCACAATTCCTTCAAATACTTTTTCTACATCTGATCTCTGTGTAAGAGATTTATAAAAATTAAAAAAATCTTCAAATTGGAATTTCTGAAGAGGTACAGCATCATTCTGAAAAGAAAGAGACATAATTACAACATAGCTTAAAAAATAATTACAAAGATAATAATATAATTTTAAAATATAATGATATAAATAAGAAAATAAACTTACTTTTCCAGATGGCAGACCTGATATATCAAGTGCTTTTTCTACGCGTTTACGATCTTCCTTATTTTGCGTAAACATTCTGATTATACTGAAATATAATTCAGTTTGAATATATTTAATAAGATCTATATATTACAATAAAAAATACATCAATTGTAATAGCAAAACTTTACGTACTTCTTTACTGGTATTTTGCCTGATTTATCAATTGTGAGTATTAATCTTGTGTGTGCCTTCTGCAAGAACATAGTTGTACTTGTATTGAGCTGTGTTAAATTGTATGCTAACTGCAGAAGTTGATCGGTCCAATGTTGTGCAATTTCAGCACGCGTTGTGCAAAAATTAATAAATGTCATATTAACAAAGTCAGATCCATAGCAAATTGTTACAGTTTTGTCTTCTAAAGAGTCTTGAGATCCCATAGTTACAAGAGATTTTAGTTTTGGATCCTGCAAATCAAATTATTCTCTACTTGAAGAAACAGACTTTATACGATATAAAAGTTAATATAATTTACTATCATTATATTTCCTAATACATTTCTCGTACATTTAATAAAATAAGCTAAATATAAGTTTCATTGTATTGCCATTATTCAAATGAGCACAATATTTAAACTGGATTATACATGTATAATACAAACCATAGGAATCTATTCATTATTATCTATATTGATTTATGGGAAAATTGATAATGAAAACTAGTTCCCTTTCTATATGACTACCATTGTTTTCAACTTGTATCCAAGATAGAAAGGAGAAAAAAAGATGAACTTATAGAAAGAACATAAAGTAGGTAATGTTCTATTTATACTTTTATCAATAATTATTATGTAGTGCTGTGCGTCATTATCATCTACTCAAAGGCATGGTTTAATTATAGATATCCCTCAAAGCAATATCCATATCTGTTGCAGTGATGCATATGTGCATTATTAAATACTCTTATCTTTCTCAGAGTAAGCACAGGTGATGGATATTATATTGCATACAGCATATGTAAGATGTCTTGCAAGTTTTGAGAAAAAATTAAAACATAAAAGTTTTACGCTCAAACAGGATAACAAAATTTATAATCAAAGTATAAAAGAGGAGGAGATGTAATATTACTACCTTTGGTATTTTGGCATATTTTCCTGTGCGCGTATCTCGTATTGTAGCTATGTCCAAGATGTCCATCTCATTATTTTGATCTACCCAATGCAGATAAAAACCAAATTTATCTACTTTCAATGTTACTGGCGTTGCAACTCCAGAATCCTACATAAATATTCATAAAGCATCGTAAATGTTAATCTATTCATTATTATATACTTATAATAATGAATATTCTAAAAAGTAGATGATATATAAAATCAACTTAGGTCTAGCAGAATTACAACTCATATGGCATACAAAATAGCTCCAATGTGCAGCATCAACTATATTCTACGGGTCAATTGTAGTATCGTATTGATACTAATACGAATGCTATATAATTGCAGTTAAACCATTTACTGAAAGGAAGCATACAAACCTCATCCCATTTAATAAACTTCTCTCCATCCTGTAGCTGCTGAGAGACCTCAACAGGCTTGGTCTGTACAGCGTTAATTTGGGCTTTATTGCCTGCCATCCTGACTTCGTGATACCGTACAAGTATATAATTTGCAGGCACTGAATAACTTTTAACATGGGCTTGAAAGGAAAGAAACGAGAGTCACGATGAATAAAAACAACGATGTTCGAGACCAGCAGCACAATATAATCTTGGATAATATTGTTAAAGAAGATGACGAAGATAACGACGAAGATAGGGATGATAAAGACAAAAATGATGACGATGATGACGATGACGACGCCGACGACGGCGACGGTGACGATGACGGCGGTGACGACGACGACGACGACGACGACGACGACGACGACGACGACAATGATGATGAAGATAATGACAATAAAGACAGTTGCAAGGGCCACGATGATGACCACAGAGACCACGACGACGACGACGACGACGACGACGGCGACGACGACGGCGGCGGCGGCGACGGCGACGACGACGGCGGCGACGACGACGACGACGACGACGACGACGTCGTCGACGATAGCTTCATGGATAACGTTTTCAACATCAGGGGCACCTCGTGGATCACCCCGTTACACTGACAGGCACACCAGTCTCATCGTACGCACGAAAGAAAATGATCTTGTGATTTATAAACGGCGTCGTCGTCGCCGTCCCTATTTCCACTCCCCTCTCCTTTCTTTCTTTATTCCTCTCAACCTCCGAATGATCTCCCTCTTTCTCTCGGACACACTCCCTATCTATCTCCCTTTCCCCAAGAGTGTGATCGAGCGAACGTCAAACTCTCTCTCTCTCTCTCTCACTCTCTCTCTCTTTCTTTTTCTCTTTCTCTCTATCTCTCTCACTCTTGCTCTTTCTCACTCTCTCAATCTCCTTCTCTCTCTCTCTCTCTCTCTCTCGTTCTTTCTATCTCGTTCTCTTTATCTCTCTTTTTCTCTTTGTAAAAGATAAAGTATATTTTCGCTCGACGTAAATTTTCTTAATCACAGCCGATTATCATCAACGTTAGCCCATTGACATACATATAGGAATAAAATAGAAAAGACCTGCATCGCGAGCAAAGTCAGACGCACGTGAATCGTTTGACACTCGTCCGGCCCCCATTCAGTGCACACTCGTAAAATAATAAAAATCCAACACGACTAACGCACACCTCATAATTATTTCGTATTCACGAACACTAATATGAAGTACATTCACTTTACTGATTCCAGAACTCGACATCCATTCGCGCGCCGTCGTACAAAAACCACCGAGCAGCAGCCGCTTATTTTAACTGCCGCCAACCGATACCAGATGGCACTCGCGAGGACAACTCTGAGACGCGCGGTTATCACGCTTAAATTGATTTTAATGCGATGCGCCGGTTTTAGCTTTGTTAAAGAAACCATTAAAAATATATTAGTTCGACCATGTTTCGTTGATGCTTACATATCCGACGATATATCGAATTTTAAATCTATGTACATATATATATATATATATACACATATATAATGGAATATTCGAGTTCTTTGTTTTTCTCTTTTTCTTTCTTAATTATATATTCATATTTTTCGAGGTATACCAATCGTCTCATTCAGAGATATATCTCTTCTATCGTATAAAAATTTTCCAAAATAATTTTGCATCCATTTAAAAGATTAATAAAAAAAAAAGGATGTTCTCATCGATACTACGATTATATAAAAATAGTTACGTTTATATGAACTTTGCGAGAAAATTCTGCAAATCAGTACACTCCCCTTATGTACACACTTTATCTAAAAATAAGTACACGCCCTACGATGAAAGAAAGACTAATCACCTTTACCACATCCATTAAATCGATCCGGCTTTCTCTCCTTGCTATTAAACTTAAGTCAATTTGATTTAACAAATGTGTAAAATAATCGCAACCGTGTCACTCAGTCAGATATTATACACAGATATTATTGCCTTTGAAATTTGATGAAGTATATATATCTTATATGTATATATACCTTATACGTAATATACCTTATATATATTTACATTAGATCCACAATAATGACAGAGACATGTGTTTGTGGTATATATTTAAAAATATAATTAACTCGATAGAAAATAAGATTTGGCACTCTACAAAAATATTTTACATTTGTCACATGTATGCAATATATACTTGCTAACTAAAGAAAATAATATTATGAATGTATATTAATGTTGGGATAGGATTATAGATTCAGGAACTCTTTAAAAGACATCTTATTAATATTTACTATATAATATTAAAATATTATTATGTGGGCTAGTCTTTTAATTAGATTATCCATTGTATTGGAAATTGTTATATATATATATTTTTTTTTTTAAGACTAGAATCCCAAAATTTCAACCATTAACTTGCAACGTGATTTCTCTCCTTCTCTCTCTCTCTTTCTCTCTCTCTCTCTCTCTCTCTCTCTCTCTCTCTCTCTCTCTCTCTCTCTCTTTCTTTCTCACTTATTTTTATTTTAAATAATTTTCTGAATTGTTTCTATAAAAACTATCTTTATATATTGATATAAACTAAAATAGTACCTTAACAATACTTCTGAAATCAAGAAAGTGTTATTTCATCTATTCAGATACTTGCTTAGTTAAAGATTTCTGAATATGAAATAATATCAAATATACTTTCCAAACAACATATATGAGGTTAATGTATTGCAAAAAATAATTGCTATACATACAGCACTATCTTACAAGTATAAAACAGATATGAGAGTAATTTATTTGGTTTAGAAGTCTACCAGATCATCAGCATTTCTGTTTACTGGATCTCCTTTTAATAACGCAATGATCATACTATGAAAGAAAAAAATAAATTATTATAAAAAAAAGAACAGGTTAAAGACAAAAAGCTTTTAATATATGGATATTACTTACCAATAAAGGTAAAGAAAAAATAAGACTAAATAATATCCAAGATAGATCAAACAATTCCTAGTATGTCTTTTCAATTCTCCACGATTGTGGATTTCTGTAGGATCATATACACCCATATTTCCACTAGGAACACCAAAAAACTCATAGAACAACCAAAAAGTCATTGGTAAATTAACCAAAGTTAGTATTAATTGGCCGTGTATTAATAACAAAAATACCAAAAATGTATGCGTCACTAATTTTGGAGTGACCCACTGTAAAATACATAATAAACAATTAACAACTGTAAATCTTTTTCTTACTAATTAAATAAATTTAATACAATTACAAGTTTAAGATAGTTATAAATATGGAGGCTTTTACTTTCATATGATTAAAAATAACATATACATATAAAACAATTTAATATGATAATATTCTTAAAAATTTACCGCATTTAATTTTGAACAACATTGCTGAGCATTTAAATAATCACATTCGAGATCTGATAACGTAATAATCTATAAAGATACATCAAGAAAAATACAACGAAAATGGTGGAAATGTAAGAGAAAAATGGTTATTAATTATAAATATAAAACAACGCCGCAATTCGATAAAAAAAAATAACGAGGCTAGATCAAATACGGCGCCGGTACATGTTTGCCATATTGCAGAAACAATATGATGTATAAAAATCCCTAGTAAAAGCTTGAAAATAACAATAATACATATATTGAAATATCATATATGTAAGCCATGTAGATTGTATGTGTAAGGTATATAGGTAAGAAAGGATACAAAATAGACTAAAAGAAAGAGCACAGATCCGGTATTAATTAAAGCGATGGCAAATAATAATGGCTCTGATATCAAGCCCATAGCGAAGATATGTCAATTTTAAGTAATGCACGCGCTCATAAATGTTTGTCTTCTTCTTTAGTATATCACTCAACCTATTTTCTGCACAGTAAGTTTTCATAAAGCATAAGTCAGTAACCGCGATAGAAGTCGACACTAACACGTGCGCCACTCTGTGTTGTATCATGGAATTTAAAAGTATACTGTCGATAACAATAATTCACATTTATGAATTCAACACCCGTGTTAATTCACATTCTATATATTTTTCTTACAAAAAAGAAAAAAAGAATAGCTTTATCAAAGAGATATAATTAAATATCGATTTATATTAAATTAAATTAACCTATTTATCCTTCCGTAACTTCGATAAATATTTGAAAGTATCATCTAACATTACGTATCATAACGTCTGACTCACACATTCGTCATCGTTCTTAGAAATTTAATCAATTCTATCAAGGATTCTATGAATTTAAATATTGATAGACATAAAATGTTGTTTTAATTCAACAAATAATGGAAAATTTCCAAGTATCTGTCATATAAACTATAAGTTTCTTACATTTTCATGATTATCATATCGTTAACCTATTTTAATGTATGATATTTGAAAATTTATTTTATATATACGAGATTTATTTATTATATAATCTACAGACAAAATATTTACTTCCTATTGTAATAAATACAAATTAATAAACTAGAATTTATATACATATATATATATATATATAAAATATATATGTATATAAATATAAAAACAAGTTTTCTACTTTACTTACCGACGTTTAAAATTTAGTTCTGACATTGACTACTTTCTATTGTCGGTACCATAGATTATATTTTTAGAAGTCCGAAAAGAATAAATTCTTTTATATAATATAAATCTAATAAAAACATTATTTCTTTCGTAAGGCTGTTCATTATCCTTGAAGTATTATTCTTAAACTCGCTTTTGGCGTAAGCGTTGTTTTTGACGCGTTTTACGTGAAAAATTAGTTTCATATAGTAGCGCCCTCTGAAATTTTGTGGCAAAAAAAGAAGAAGCTCGTAACTCCATTACTGATTTTCATATAAACAATTGAACGATGTGTTTTGATTTAGTGAAGTAAACAATTGCTTTTTTTTACTTGTGTTTGTAAATTGACGCTCAGATTTTCTAATTCATTCTAAACTTACGAAAAACCCATAATATAAAATAATTTTCATTCCATATTTTCATTTAATATCAAAGTCGTTGTCTTCATCTAATATCAATAAAAACGTACTGTTCACGATGATTAGTTTTTGAATTACAAGCGAAACTATGCATGATTTTCTTATAATTAAAATAATCACTTTTAAGAAGGAGCTGCTTTCAAAGATTTGCTTTATATTTTTAAATAACTAGTTAATGAATTTTTAGATCAAGATTTTTAGCAATTAATATAATAATTCTAATTTATCTTACACTGCAAAAAGGTATCTCTCGAAAAGATAGTAATCAGTTTCTATTCAAAAAGATAAGATTTATACTTTTCAGATACATTAAGATTGTTTTAAGGTTTTCTTTCGTATCGTAGAATTCGGAATCAAATTTTGTTGTTACGGTTTTTGATTGATAATTGATTAAATTAGAGCACGAAGCAAAAGAGAGACTATATGCCGAAAAGGCCTCCACAAACTGTGACTCAAGAGGGCAATTATAGGCTATGGAATTATTTTCGAAGATTCGCCAGAAACTTTCGAGAATAGATCTTAGTCATATTTTAATTTTACCATGTTCTCATTCAAAATGCTCTTATGGTGATGGGTATAAGAGTGTAGATTTGAAAAACTGATACGACGTAACAATCCGTCTCCGGTTCCACATTGTCACGCGTACGCGAATAAAATTATTTAAATGTAATCCAGACGCACGCTATCATCAAAGAAAGATATACATATGAGATATTGAAAAGTATGAATTCACAGTCTACTAAAATTATTTACTTTAATCCACGCGAAACCAATTGTTATGTACACGTAAAAAGGGGAAATAACACAAGCTTATACGTCAATACGATAAATGTATGGTGGGGACAGCATTCCCCGTTTATATTCGTAGTTCATACATTTTCCATACCTTTCGCTAAAGTCACACATCCTTCGAACAAAAAGCAATGAATAGTCTTAAAACTAGAAAAAAGCATCTGTCCCAAACTAACCTTTCTACTAGACAAGACGCTGAAATATTCCTATACTCTGGCGACTCATGCGCCATCTATTGACATTACCACGAAGTACGATATCTATATGAAGTCGTCATCATCATAGTATACAACAATTTTCATGTATTGAGAACACTGCCCTCTTCCTTCAATGTCCTTTCATAGGTTTTTCGACAATTGGGTAAAATGGTATGTATTTTATATCCAAAAATTATGATTCAATCGTAACATAAAATAATTTTACTATGATAGAATATGAAACAGTAGTATTTTCTTATTTAGATGTTATAAATATTATAACAAAAACGTTGTATATCGATAATAAAATTACTTTAACTGCAAAATAAAATCATCAGAATGAACGTGTATAAACAATGATTTAAAACATCGATCAATGTTTTTTTGAGTAAAATTGTACGGTTCCAATACTTCTTTTTTTATTTATTAGAAGATATTATTTTGTTAAAATTAGTTGATCTTATTCAAATAACGTGTATGAATCAACATAACCTACAAAAAGTGTTTTGATTTTCTATTACAGACGGAAGCCACAATCAGAACTCGGAAATTTATGACAAATCGGCTACTATGCCGAAAACAAATGGTATGTTTTATAATACGAACAAATATATGTAATTTTTTAAGACAGTAATTTGTCATTTTTATAGTAATTATATGATATATTTTTATATTACAGGTTGTGGATGTGCATCATCCTGGTCAACCATCTGTTCGTAAAACAGAAATACGAGAAAAATTGGCCAAAATGTATAAAGTAACACCTGATGTCGTATTTGTTTTTGGGTTTTTAACACACTTTGGCGGAGGCAAATCTACAGGATTTGCTCTTATTTATGATACCTTAGATTTCGCAAAGAAGTTTGAACCAAAATATAGGTTAGCAAGGCATGGTCTTTATGAAAAACAAAAACAAACAAGGAAACAACGAAAAGAACGTAAGAACAGAATGAAGAAAGTTAGGGGTACTAAAAAAAGTAAAGTTGGAGCTGCTTCTAAGAAGGTAGGAAATACATTTACTTTTATATTTGATATGAGCGAGAATAAAATAATTTTAAAAATTAATTTGCAAAGAGAAATTCTCATTTATTGCATGTATTTATCTATATTATATTATGGCGATGGGCTTAGCAAATATATTTTTTCCAAATTTAAGAACTAAAATTTTCAATGTTTTAAGTATAAAAAACAAGATAAATAACGGCAGTATATGATTTTTTATTAAAGTTCTATTACTTTAAATTAATATCACAACAATTGTTTATATGGTCGTTTATTCTCTTTCATGCATGCTATGGTGGAATATGCTTTTTATTTACTTTCTAGGGGAGAAAGTAGACAAATGCTCATCATTTGCACTACAAACCTCAAGAAGGAATAGTCTCTTATTCTGACGCTTATATATGGTCAGCATGTAATCTCAAATTCTATTGTGTTTGATTATGGTTTTAATTAGTATTTCATATTGTTTGATTTTATTTGAAATATATCTTTTCAATTGCTTTCTTAAATAACTACAAATTTGCTGTAGAAGTTTCAATACTTATAATACATGATTTGTAAATCACTAGATAATTTATTAGATTGTTAAACGTATGAAGAGTATGTTTTAATCTAAAAAAAAAAAAAAAAATGTGTGTTTTAATTTTATTTATAATTAATAATTATTTTCTTTATTTGCTAACATATTTAGTAATCAACTTAGAAGTGTAATAGTAATATAAATCTACTTTTACAATAATATAAAAGCTCCTCATTAAAATAAATCATGCTGACTTGAGTCTAACTTTGCTTATTCTTTTCTTATATTGCATAAATTTATAACACTTAATAATTCTTTTGTTTGGCTTATGGCTTGGCTTGATTTGATTTGGCTTGGCTTAAACAAAGTGTGATTATAGATATAGTAACTCCTTTGCAATTTTAACCAGCTTCTCATAGTATTTTCGTGTGCTTAATTTTAATATAATCATTTATCTTGCAGTAAACCCACTACACATCAGGAAGGCCACAATGTCCATAACATCAACATAAAAATTGTTATAATTAATTTGAACAATAATATTGAGATAATAATTATGATAAATTTTATGAAATAAAATAGTGTTCTTCTTGATAATAAACATCATCTTATGTATAATTTTTTATATATAATTAATTATATAGAAAATAATAAGCAAATAATAATTGACAGATGTATATTATAGATTTAAGATTACTTTATTACGGGAATATAACTTCAACAGAAGCTGAATTGCCTATTGATTCAGTTTCGTTGTTTTCCAGTAGTATCACAGATGCCTCGGTAGTATAACTTTCAATTGCATCACTTTCCGTTATGGTTTGCTCCGTCGAAAATGTAGTTTCCGTGGTTGGTGGAGACAACATGGTCTTGAATATATTGTTATAATTATCATTTGACCAATCATTATCAGATAATTGATGCGTTGATTGATCAGGCATGAATGAAGAAGGCATATCCCATTCCCTTGAATCATTATAGATAAATTCATTATCAATTGTGTCTCCCATTCGAATGAAATACCAACGACCAATACGAAATCCGATATCGTATTTCGGATCAAATGTTACTTTAGCTGGAATATACAGAAAATATAGAATAATTTGCGAAAATATAGAATAAAATGTGAAAAGGAATCTGAAAATCTTTAAAGGAAAAGCTATAACGACTTACACAAATCTACAAAGAATCCACCAGAGTTACGAACGCGATCTTGTATCTCAGCTTTGTAGAGATTTATCATGTCTCCATTTTCTGAATCGTTATATTCAGATTTCCTTCCTAACAGACGATCTTTTAAAGTCCGAAACCAATCTCGCACTCTTTCACCGAATTTAACACGTGTTAAATCTCCTCGGAATCCAATATTTTCTGAGAAAGTACGTCATATTGGTTTAGTATTATGAAAAGAGTAATTTTCATGATTTCAACTATTATTCCAATATAATATAATATTACATTATAACAGTATAACGTAATATTGTTTCATGATATTACAAATTCAAGTACATCTACCCTCAGCTAGTTTATTTATTTGCAATATTATTTTAAACATTTATAATGATTATTTTAAGATATGTAAGATCACAAAATTGATAATGAAATGACTTCTCAAACCGATCAGTATCGTAATCCTAACTATAGACAATACAAGACCTTCGTTATAAAGAGCAATTGAGGTAGAAATTTGACACGTCAAGAGAAACAGCAAAAGGATTGGTAACCACATGTTAACTCAACGCAAAAACGTTTTTATTAACAATAACTATATTTTTCCTTAGATTTATATATGTACGGCAGGAAGTACACGTCGTGCATATTA
Organism: Vespa mandarinia; assembly: GCF_050613455.1. NCBI lineage: Eukaryota > Metazoa > Arthropoda > Insecta > Hymenoptera > Vespidae > Vespa > Vespa mandarinia. The sequence goes on along the minus strand of NC_140825.1, from coordinate 4,496,664 downwards.
TGATTATCTCGTTAGTGCTAGCAATTTTATCAATAATCAAAATAAATTCAAGTTACTCTTGCGAACGATTGACCTTGACCATTGTGATATTGATATAATAGGATATCTCAGATTGAGAATAACAGATAGCGTCGCACTATGCCAATGTTACATGACATATTTTATTAACGTATTGCATTATTATCAGAATTATACTGGGATAACTTGGTTTTTGCTGTATTGCATAAAAGTTAACTCGTCTAGAGTTGCATTGTTAAAACTACAGCATATCTAACGATCGTGGGTCATGTGGAAACATCAAGATTTTAGCTGGTCTCGTATTAAACGTGACATCATTATGTTGTGGCACGGAATATTTACTCTGGATTTTCATTGATCGGAGAATGCCCATGCTACCCAACGAACTCTCGAGGTCTTTAATCTCCCAAACAGCCAGCCCATTTCTATCTTGGCTGGGTAGAGAGAGACATGTCACGTGATGCAGTGACGGAGGAACATTTCTGTAGACCCGTAGTAGGATACACAAAACGACCAAGTATATACTGATGTTATCTTGGCTAGACAATTGTCATTACACGATCTGCATTACCTAATACATTTGATTTGTTCAGTTAATTTTTTTGAAATTATGTACTGTCGAGGTTTAACAGAAATTGATAACTTGATTAATCTTTGAACAGTTCCAACATTTGTTGTATGGTAAATATCTAGCTATAAAACAAACAAGAATGGTTTTAGCTTTTACAATATAATCAAATATTCTTATTTAACATTGATTTTATTGTATTCGTCAATGTGCATATCTCTTAATAATATAATTACCATATTTTTTATTAACATTCAAATGTCTTTGACGTAACTTGATATTAAATTTCTCATACTTTACAGTGCCTATATGTACATGGTACAAAAGTACAAAGTTATATTCAAGCAAATATACAAAAATTATATAATTTCTCGTATTATGGTGTAATGTAATTCAATTGAATGCAGTAGAAATTACTGACGGTCATACGGCGCATGCTGCTTTCGTCACGATAACGATCGGCATAGCGATGGAATTTGTTAAAAAGACATATAACGCTAGAAAAACATGAAAAACGTACGAAGATGGCTCATGTAGATACAATTGACTCGTCGTCGAATGTTTGGGTTCAACGGAGATAAGAAGCAATATAATAATCACAGATATCTTGTTGATCTTATAGAGCGTGAAAATTCTACAGTTAATACAAGTGAGAAAGATAACGCGTTAGAATACTGTAACATTTCAAATAAATATAATATCATCGATCTGCCTCGAAAGCATTAGAAGCTATATATTTTGGGAATGTAGGTTTATGATCAAGCATATTGCGGCCTCCTGTGTTAAAGACTTTTCTTGAACAATTAAAAAACATATCTTTGGAACGTATAACATAGGAAACGCTTGTAGTTTAAAAAAGATTTTTATTTTTTTTTCTTTTTTTTTTATTTTTTTATTTTTTTATTAATCAAAATAGATAAGGGTTATAGAAGGTATTAAATCAAAATAATTGTAGCATTAACAGAAAAGAAGAATTTTAAAGTAAATGAGTCGAACGAATAACTTGGGCCAGTCCTGTACCTACCCACACTCGTTTAAACGTTGGTCGGGCTATACCCTTGTTAGAAAACAGTTACCTTCCTACCCAAGCGTATTTCATACGAAAGGAGAACCTCACGTTTATCGATTTAGAATTGATATTCGGTTCTAATGTTGGAATTATCGGACGCCGAAGCGCCTGCTTATGCTAAAAAGTAAAAAGTTTCGAAGAAAAATAATAATCAGAGACGATAAATCGTGATCGTGATTTTCAATAGGTAAAGCTTTGTGCAGCTGTGCTTGCCTGTAACGAACGAGGAAGAAACGCTGAGCCAAGTGGTCGTGGAGTGGGGAGGTAGGAACAATATGTCTACTACCAATTCGAGCCGCTTGAGAACGATTCCGTTCAGCTTGGATTTATTAAAGGTTTTAAACATTGAAATAATTCCTTGTTGATAAAGTTAATTGAACTTTAGATTAAAATGTTTGGCGAAGGTGCAATGTGGGATGATTATGGGAACAATAACGAGGATAAGGATAAGGAAGAACCGCCTGAGAGACTTGTGGTTGATGTAGATATACCACTACTTAAGATTGAGCCAATGTCCCCAACTAGGAGTAACTCTTATGAATCCCTACAGGTATATTATGTATAGTTTGTCTAAATACCCTAGTATTTATGGTATTTACTTAAGATTTTTTTTGGATTCAACGCGTTTGGTAACTTTCATTGTATTCAATCGTAAGAATTTTAGATCAATTAAATGTGTCAGTATTATATCTTCGATGATCAGTGTTGGGGACTACTTACTTGACGTAGTAATGGAAACCTTTTTGTGCTATACTTTAAACGATGTGTTTGTCGCGATTAAATACGATCCAGATGATTTATTGATTTTAATCATGCGTCGTGATGATTTATTGGAGAAAAAAAAAAAGAAAAAAAAAAAAAAGAAAAAGAAATAGTTTTTTAATAATTGGTTAAAAAACATTATTTATACATATTTTCCATAAAAAACATGATATATGTATTTTATTGCAGAGTCCATCACAATTGCCTATTGTTACCCCATTCAAGTTGAAAGATCCAATAATTCTTCTCGAAAAATGTGATAAAATTTGGGAAACTCTTAAATTAATTAAAAATGTACAAAGTAAAGGATCAGAAAATGTGATTAATAATTCTATAGAAAAAATAGATACGACAAATTTGACTGAATCTTCTTTCGAAAAAGATCCAGAACCATCATATATTATATATCAACCAGTATTGGGTAATAATAACAGTGCATTACCAAATTTCAAATTTTCAGTTAAAAGCACTAAGAAATTATTTCATTGCAATGTATGCGGTAAAGAGTATAGTGAAAATCGATCCCTTAGATCCCATTCACAAAAAATACACGGAATATATATACCACCTAAACGTAAATACAATAAGTCTAAATACAAAGAGATCAGTAATGAATGTATAAATTCTGATCCTATTGCACAACCTACAAACTGCACAAAAATAAATGAAAACGATTTTCAAACAGAAAAGAAAACTAATTTGTTAGATAAGGATATTGTCCAAACAAAATATGCATATCGTGGAAAATGTCCTCTGTGTAAACGCACTATAACAGATTTGCATAAGCATTTAACTGAATATCATAAAATAGGGTGTCCAAATCTTGTTATGAAAGAATTAGAAAGTAATGCGCTAGTATCTCCAAATATTAGTCTTCAGGATTTAACAAAAGCAATGGTTAATACAATGTCATCATCTGAGGTTTCAGATAATGAGAGTACAATGATATCAGAACAAATGCTACAAAAAAAGATAAACTTGAATGAAATACCAAATGTTGAAAATGCTTCTGAGAATTTATATACAGAAGAAGTTTCCAAATTCAAATGTGAAATATGCCTTGGAGTATATGCCAGTTATAATAGTTTTTATAAACATAGTCGTATTCATAGGAGTCGAGGAGAAACTAAAAATAATTTCAATGTTCTCAAATGTCGTTACTTAAATTCTCCATTAAATGCCAAACGTACTGAGTTATTATTATCCACAGTTACTTCTAATCCACAAAATAAAGAAAAGACTAAAACATTTTTATTGGATTCCATGGAAGGTGTGAATTCACAAGAGCATGAAAACAATTCTTATAATTACAACAATAGAACAAGAGGAAGTAAAAAATATCTTGATAGATCATGTATTTGTGGAAGATCATTTCGCGAATATCATACTTTAGTATTACACAAAAATAGTTGTAAGTTTAAAGATACTAGTGAAACTGAGTCCTTTATGGAAGACAATCCTGACCGAGATTCTGGAAGTGGTATTAATATTAAAATAAAGAAGAAAAATGATTCTTATGAAATAGTTAGCAGAGATAGTGGTGATGAAAATAAATCTAAGGATTCTGGCCATCCTTATGACTGCGATACTCCATCAGATATTTCAGATATTATTTTTGAAAATACTAATGAAGTATGTGAAGAAAATCATTCTTTGAACGCACTTGAATCCTCTAAATATAGTAAAAATCATAGTATACTGAAAATAGAAACGATTGATGAAAACATTGATGTTGATATAGAGGAAGATTCACGGAATATACCACTTAATGAAAATGAAAAAAATAATCAGATTAATGAAAACATGCAAATTAGAAAGACACAGGAACAAAAAGGAAATATTGAAGTAGTGCCTCCTACATATTTATGTGAGACAATTATGACAGAACAATCAGAAACGACAGATGATTTAAATATTTTAAAAACGAAACAAAAGTCAATCGATGCGGAAAACACTACAGATTTAATCAAATCTAAGAAAAAAAAATCAATTGAGAAAACAAAAACTTCAAATCTTTTTAAAAAGAAAAAGGAAAATTTGATTAAAATTGATAATCAAAAATCATTATCTAATACATCAATGTATGTAAACACAATCTGTCCCTGTGGTGAATCATTTCAGACTTTGAGAAGCTGCAATTCACATATAGCAAAATGTCATCCATTATTTCTCAGATGCGGTTACTGTACAGAAAGATTTAATAGTATTGGTGAATACAATAATCATAGGTGTAATGTGAAGGTAGGGAAAAAGTTTAGTGAATTACAAGCAGATATGTCTTGTCCTTTTTGTCATACTATTGTAAGAAACAAAAATGAATTTGATCAACACATTAAATTTCAACATTTTGATCCAGAATTACCTTATCAATGTCATGAATGCACACAAAAATTTCCTAGTAGTACAGGGTGTCAATTACACTTTCAAAGGGCACATGGCAAATGTGTATGTAATGTGTGTGGTACAAAATTAACTGCCGCAGCAAAACTTAGACATGAAGGATATCATTATGGTCTTGGGTTCCCATGTCACATATGTAAGAAAACTCATTCAAGTCGAAAACATTTAATAAATCATTATGAAAATATACATGGGGAAACTGATAAGTTAATGACATGCAATATTTGCTTACAACCAATAAAGAAAAAGTCATATAGTTGGCATATTTATTCTCATAAAACTGTAACAGCATGTAAACTATGTAAGAAGGTCTATTGTGATGCAAGAACTTTAGAGCATCATGTTATATCATCTCATCAAGGTAAATATCCCTGGATTAAATGTAGTTTTTGTACCAGAAAATTTTGCAATAAAGAGTTACTAGAAACTCATATAAAGAAAGAAAAATGTAATCGTTATCTTCTCGAAGTTCAAAAGAAGTCAAGAAAAAGTTCAAAAGATCGTACTTTACTGCATAGTTAGTGTTTTAAGGCAATGTATTTTTACAATCTTAAATCAATTTTGTTTCCTTAATGAGAATAAATTAAAATTAAAGTACATATAATTTTATTGCATTTGATAAATTGTTATGATAAAGATAATTTACATTTTGATTTATATTTAACATAATATAATCGATTATTCAACATTTTTAATATAAATATTTAGTGTCATTGCCCTAGTTAAACTAATTGACTGCTTATATTTGACTTAGATAAATAGAGTATTGTGATAATTGTAATATATATTTATAATAAATGCTTGTGCTTGGCTATATGAATATCAATATCGATAATAATTATAGCTCTTGACTAATGCACTCTACAAATTTAAAATATAATCATCCCAAATCTTTAATATTATAAGTGTCACTACACTACATTACTATTAACAAAATAATAAATATTATTCATTTGAATACTTTATATTTAATGCTTCCATGTTAGAAATATTGTAAATATTCCTGCTACAAAGATAAAGTAGATGTTTAAATAGCAAGAATATTGATTGTAATTTTTTTTTTATTTTTCAAGATAAATCGTTGAAATTAATAATTTAATGACTTAACAAATGTAATAATATGTAACATTAATTAGAAAATCCATAAACATACAAATATATATACTTAAATACTATAGTAAAAATATATTTTTTAATGTCATAGTTTTAATCATTTATGAACAAAATGTTGATGTAATCTATAAGAAAATGTACAACTCTCTTAATATACACCAAAGGGCAATGACTAATAAATATAATAGAATTGTTACGACACAATTCCATTCCAAATATTGTATGAAGAATTTCATTTTTTTTTTTATTATTAATTAAAACTAAGAATTTAATAAGACCAAATTAAATATTAATTGTAATACATTAATTAAACATGTACATGTACATATACATGTATAGGATAGATTATATAAAGTATTACAAATTATTTACATTGGAAACATTATAGGATTTAAATATTATTTTATATCCATAACTACATAAATGATTTATTTATTTAATGGAAAATAACTTTAAATTCATACCTATAGTAATTTGATAAAAACAATTTGTGAAACTTTATGCATATCTCTCTTTATATGTATGTGCATATACGTGTACATAATATATATAATTATTTTTATAATAGGTTATTAATTGACTGTGCAACTTTGCGCCGATAATTCTTGATTTTAACAATTTCTTTAAAAATGAAAAATAAATATAATTAATAGTTAGTATAAAAAATGTAATAGGAATTTATTAATTAAATTTTAATTTAGATTAAAAATATTTCTATTTTTCTTTCTTTTCTTTTTACTATTACAAGTGAAACTTCAAAAAAAAAAAAAAAGTTTTTTATATCTTATAAATTGTTTCACAATTTTGGTGACAAATTATTTGAATCAAAATGAAATACAATTATATATTATAAGAAATGTGTATGTAAAATGCTTTCAATTATATGTATAAGTGTTGTGATTGAATATAATAATTACATGAAACATGTGTGATTGTTATAATTCACAAAAGCATATTTATGTTCGAATGTTAAATGAATAAATTTTAAACTTTTGATTTATGTTTTTCAACAAAATTTTATGCTATTTTTAGGTTCATAAAAAACTATTAATCATGTAATAAATTGGACAGCTTCTATGATATCTTTAGATAAAATGAATATTTTTTCTTTTTTACAAGAATTCAATTGAAGAATTAAAATATTAATTTGACATATGTATATATGTAAAAGAAAAAATGAGAGTATATGTAATGAAATTATATATAAATGAATTAATAAAAATATCATTTTTCATGATATATATAATATGCATTTTACAAATTGATTTTAATAATGAATAAGAGAATCATTATATAAGATGTAATTGAGATAATTTATATAATGTTATGTCACTGGTGAAATATCATTGTATAATATATTAAAGTTTTCAATAAAATATATATATATATATATATATATATATATATATATTATATGTATATATATAATAGATTATATGTACACAGACATGACATTTCAATAAGAAATTAATGAGACGATAATTTATAAAAATGTTTTAATGAGAAACTCTATAAATCAAATAACATTTAGTGGTATAATAAATTTAACTAAATAATATAAAACTAATTAAAAAAATTAATTTGACTTTTAAAAGATTCCAATTGAATGAGCTAATCCAGCATAAATGTGTAAAGTTATCACTCCCATAATTAAAGTTGTAAGTGCTTTTACGACTAATGTTGACCAAGCACCAGCTAATAAAAGAGATGTTAAACAATCTAGAACAAGTGGCCTATACACCGTTAATAAAAGCATGCAAATAACAATAGGAACTAAGCTACGTTTTAAATCATGTCTTGACCACAGCCACACAAGTGTAGCAGTGGTTATATGTTGTACCTAAAAAAGATATGTATATAATGTATATTTTAAAAAGTTATTTAATATCATCTTTATTGCAGTAGACAAGTTAATTTCTTACCAAGTTAATATTAGACTCTAAACTTTTCTGTATATATTTCCAATCAAATTCCGCACCACGTGCACCAAACCATAACAATAGGAATCTTGTGAGAAGAACTTCTGCACCTGCCCAACCTATTCCTGCAGTTAATACTTTAGCATGACCTTTACCAGGAATACCATTAAGTACTAGGAGGATACCTACTAAATCTGCTAAATCTATAGAAGACTTCAGAAATTCCTACAAGTAAAACATACGATATCTATAATATATATATATATATATATGCAGATTTTTTTGTAGTAATATTATAATATATAAAATTATAAACTACGATTTTATTGATAACTTAATAATTTTTATACGTACACCAAATAAATCAAAACCTTCCTCTCCAACACTATCTGCTGTAGGAAAGAAAGTAGCAAGTGCTAACATTTTTACCAATTGTGTAAAGATGTAAATACCTCCAGCTTGAATACATTTCCAAAAAGCACCATATTCCGATCTGTAAATAATACATTGTATTAAAGATATTTTCATTTATAATATGTCCTAAAATAACAATATATGCATATACATATATACATATATATATATACTTACAAACCAGAGTATTTATAGGTCATATAATATGGAACATATACTAATGCTAAACAATTACCAAAATGATATAGGGTCATTTTTTATAATAAGTTTTTACTAATTTATTTATTTATCATACAATAAAGAAACACGATTCCTTCACCAAATCATGATTGTAAAATAACCTAATCAAAAGGTAACTTTATTTTTGTCAGGGTTACCACTGCACATCTTTGAGAAATTCAAGGTCATCGTACCAACATTTATTACATAAATTTTATAAATGCAAGTATCTGGAGTTTCATACCTGTAAGATCTACTATCATTTTTATTTGATATATAAAAAAAAATTTTCAATAAATATTAATTTATTTAACATTTTAAATGTCCTTTGTTTTCCAGCTCATTTTCATTTAAATACCCACCAATCAGTGACTAGAAGAACTATAATGTGAATAATGACTCCACAAAATCATTAGAATTATTAGAATCATTAAAATCATTAAGATTTATTGCTGTTTGAATGTCACTCTTGGATTTTTTCAAATGTTATCGTTTCTTATCGGTAGAAAGTTTTAATCTAAAATATCTAAGACTACCATTTAGAAATTAAAATCTTCAGAGATAAATAGCGTTTGCATATCGAGGTTTATGAAAGTGAAAATTAAATTAGATCATATTATATTATATATAATATAATCAGATCAGATATATTATATTATAAATCGGAAATATTATTTAATAATTTTTTTTAATACAAATATATTTATTTTTATTTAAAACATATATATTTATCTAATAATTTTCCAATAAATAATAATATTAGGTAAAAGAAAAGAGTTCATTAAAACATCAAATATAATATTATTAACTATGGATCAAAATAATTTTAAATCTCTTAAACTTGGATTTATTGGAGGTGGTAATATGGCAATTGCTATTGGAGCAGGTCTCATTCGTAAAGGTAATATAAACAAATAAATAAATATAGAAACAATATTTTTTAATAATCCTTTAGTAAATGAAAAATTTTTTTATATAGGTATCCTAGATCCTAAAAATGTTTGGGTGTCTGGACGAACTAAAAGAACACTTACTTTCTGGAAAGAACTTGGTGCTCAAGCAACATTTAAAAATGGAGAAGTTGTAGAAAAAAGCGATGTTATATTCTTATCAGTTAAACCACATATGCTTGATGATGCACTTGATGGAGTTGTAAAAACACTTAAAGAAAAAATTGATAATAAATTATATGTCTCTATACTTGTGGGAATGTCATTAGATACTTTGATAGAAGTAAATTGCAGTTATATTTAATTTTTTATTCATATTTGAAATTATATTATATTTATTCATACTTAAATTTATATGATTAAAATTTTTTCAGAAACTTGCTATTGTTGATTCAAACCCTAGAGTGATCAGATCTATGCCAAATACACCTATAATGGTTGGAGAAGGTATTACAGGTATGCCGTTTTTGAAAAATACCTAACAAAGATTTTCACCGTACTGTATTGATGTATTTAACAAATTTTAGTTTACTGTAGTAAAAACACAAATCAGGAGGATATAATTTTAATAGATACATTATTTTCGTTTCTTGGGATTAGTCAGAATGTCCCTGAATCTCTTATGAATGCGATTAGTGGTTTGTCAGGTTCTGGTCCTGCTTATGTAAGTAAAGACAATAAAAAAATGTATTATCATTAACAATAGATTTATAAGATTCTATTTTCAGGCATATCTCATTGTAGAAGCTTTAGCAGATGGTGCTGTGAAAATGGGAATGCCTAGACCAATGGCAACAAAATTTGCTGCTCAAGTACTTGTAGGAGCTGGTAAAATGGTAATAGAAACAGAACGACATCCAGGTCAATTAAAAGATGAAGTTTGTTCAGCTGGTGGAACTACTATCACTGGAGTTCATGCTATGGAACGCGGTCAAGTTAGGTACATTATTAAATGTATATAAATATATGTATGTATATAAATTCCATAATAATTTAAATACAAATTCATTTTATATTATTTTCACAGGGGATCTATGATGAATGCTGTTGAAGCTGCTGTTAATAAAGCTAATGAAATGAGTAGAATATTTAAAGCTTAATTTATTAATAGATCTTTAAATTTATTTTAATAAGAGTTTATCACATATATAGAATTAAATTGTAGCAGTAAAATCAAAATAATCATAAATATATAATCTTAACTTAATCATATAAATAATAAATATAATATGAATAAGGTAAAAAGTAAATAATGTCACAATTTTCATCATAGAATAATTTTGATTTCATTTTGTTTACAATATTAATAAAGTTTACATATTTATTAAGATTGTATATGTCACAATTATTCTTTATGTCATATTAAAAGGAGAATGATTTTATAAAAAAAAATACCTATGTTTTTGCATATTCCACACAACGTGAAGGATCTGTAGGATAGTATTCTTGGCATTTAGTCATTAACCTTTTTACTGCTTGAATATATTTTCTTTGTTTTTCATCATTCATTACATGTGCTACATTTTTTGAAAAGATCTTTTCTCTACCAGTACGTGCGTGTATACCAACCATAGTTACACCAATAGGCCAAGGAGAATTTCCAATTGCCATTTGTAAATATGCATCACTAGCCTAAGATATAAAATTTTTTTAATAATGTCTATAAGGCATACGTAATCTATTCAAAAAATATTATACATACCAGAATATAATTACGTTCAAGTAAATGTTTCACAATTTCGGTTAAACTATCAGTTATGTCCTCAGGAAGTGATTTATTTTTCAGCTTTCTGAGAAGTGGTTTTAAATATTCCCTTGTTTGAGCATAAGTTGCACTTGCCATTTTACCTTGTGTACTCATTTTTTCTTCAGATGTTCTACTATTTAACTGATTACCCCATACTTGTACTAGGAATTGAATAAATTGGATAATAACATTTATATCAAAGTCCCTGTCACCTTTGTTTAATTTGTCAGACATTTTTTGTATATCTTCGTAAGTGGTACCTTCTTCAGGTACATTGACATCTCCTTTTACATTACGATCTTGTGATTTTGTGGATGTTAAAATTTCATTTAAATATGCTTGATCTACCTGTTCCATTGCTTCTTGAAAATCATTTCTAAAGCCCTTTAATATATATAATTTTATATATTTTCAAACATAGCAATAACAAATAACTTTGTTGATATAACGCTTTATTACCTTATTTACTTCTGCTTCAAAAATTTCATGTTTCCTTAATCTTTTAAACGCTTCTTTTTCTGATTCTCCGAATAACAATATAGGTTCTCCCCGTTCTCTTAATCTTCGTATTACTTCTGGCCTAGGTAATGTTGATTGTTCTAAACTATTATCTTTTATTGATTCTTGCTGTTCTTGATTCACATCAGATTTAACAATATCGATACTAATATCATTAGTCTCATAATTTTCAATTTTATATTGAGACTCCAATTCTCCCCTTCTGAAGTATTTCTTATTTTGTTGCTAAATAAATGTCAATATTTATAAATAAAAAAGATTTTCAAATGGAGAAATAAAGAAAATATTATACTCACTAAAACATTACTTTCTTCTAATTGTTTCCGCTTTTTTAATATTTCTGCTTTCAAAATATTAAGACCACCACCAATTGACATTACTGAATTATTTCTTTTATCATATGACTATAACACACTTGTGCAATCATAACCATATATATATATATATATATATACAATCATGACTATTCTAGTTATCTCGATTTATATAGGAATTTAATCGCTTGAGAAAGTAACTAGTGGTAAAACTGATAATTTACAAATAAAAACACAGTTGTCGGTATTTAATTTTTATTTCCAGTGATTGTTCCAGTGAGGAACTATATAAATATGACGTGCAAATACCTTCGATTAATAAAAATTGTACAGGTTTACTGTCAGCAGGTTCTATCAGTGCATATGATAAGGATATAATTGTAAGATTTACTCTGTGCCAATTTTGTTATATTTTTTTTCTAAAAGAACTTTTTAATAATATTCAAAATGATCTGTGCCCGTGCATTGCATTTTGTATTTAAAATAGCTGAACGCAAAGAGACAATGAAATTTTATCGAGAAATTCTTGGAATGAAAGTAGGTTTATTATTTCATATGATTGCATCATTATGTTCTATTGTTCTAATATTAATTTTGATTTAGGTATTGAGACATGAAGAATTCGCCGATGGATGTGAGGCTGCTTGTAATGGGTCAATTTATTTTTTTTTTTTATTAATTTTATTTTATTTATATAATCTCTATATATAAATAATTAATTATTTATGAACATTATTATAGTCCTTACGCAAATCGATGGAGTAAAACGATGATAGGATATGGACCGGAAGATAATCATTTTGTAGTTGAATTAACTTACAACTATGGAATTTCTCATTATGAAAGTGGAAATGATTTTCGTGGAATAACAATTCGTTCTAAAGAAGCAATCGATAGAGCAAAAAGCAGTGGATGGCCTGTTGTTGAAGAAGAAAATGGAAAATTTTTATTGCAAGCACCAGGTGGTTACAAGTATTATATTATTAATGAACCACAACCTAAAGATAAAGGTAATGTTAATAATAACAATAAGATAGATTTATTTTCTTGTACAAATTACGCTTTATATTTATATTTTCTTGTGGGTTTATAATTGAATTTTTTTATCATAGATCCCGTACAGAAGGTAACATTATCCAGTTCGAATCTTAAAAGCACTATAGCTTATTGGAAAGATATTTTAGATATGAAGGTAATCGAACAGGAGGATAATAGAGTTTTGATGTGTTATGACAAAGATCAAGCTAAACTTGAATTTGTAGATATAGGTAAGTATTTTTACATTTATTTACAATTTCATTTGAAATGTAAGATGTTAATAATTTAAGTATTTTAATTAAATATATTAGGTACTAAGGTGGATCATGCAAAAGCATATGGTCGTATAGCATTTTCTGTACCATTGGCTGAACAGCCAATAATACAGAAAAAGATAAAGGAAAGCGGAAACAAAATATTGACAGATTTGATAACTTTAGACACGCCAGGAAAAGTTTCAGTAAGAGTTATCATTCTTGCTGACCCAGTGAGTAAAATAAAATATTTCTATATATCGATATATTTGAGAATATATATATATATATATATATATTATATATATATATTTTTTTTTTAAATTATAGAAGGTATAAATCTTCTTTAAACAATATGTTATATTACTACTAAGTTTTATTTCTTCTAGGATGATCACGAAATATGTTTCGTTGATGATGAAGGATTTCGTAAATTATCCGTTCCAGATTATCCAAGTGAAAAAATTCTGGATAAATACATTGCAAAATCGTCTGTTGGGAACGTTTTAAAAATATAAAAAATTAAGCAACAACTATTTTTATGTTGAACTATAATAATAACAATATATTATATATTATATATATATATATAGGGTAGATACTTCTGGGTTATTACTTTGTAAATATTAATGATTGTTTAATTTGGTAATGAATTATCAGTGCTTTCGATTAATATAAATTAAAATAATATATTGATTTTTAATATTACTAATCATGTTATCAAAAAGTCCTTTGTATTTTTTTTCCCAAAATAATTCTGGAAATTGATAAAAAAAACTTGAGTCGGATATTTTTAACAATTCTATATAAATTTTATTTTCATATATATATATATATGTATATATATAAATTGCTCAATTGCACAAATGCTTCATATTCATTAATATAAATACATCTTATTTTAAGTATAAAATATTTTTTAAATATTTATTTAAATGCAATGATTATGTGATAATGATAAAATCATAAAATAAGAAAAGTTTATTTATTGCACTTTAAAGCTTCAAAATTCGTTTTGATTTATCTCGTGTCGTAACAACACATTTATCAACGTAGTATATATACTATGTACTATATTGATGCTGGATGTGTCCGACAATCGGTTCGTTTAATGAGAATCGTAGTTCACTGAATTATATATTATCTCTCTGGGGTCAGAGATGACTTAATTTTTTCATTTTATTTACATATAATCATTGATTCGTAGAAATTCATTTCTTAATGCGAAGTATAATTTCAATAGACGCGCCACGCAGTTTATTTGAAAACACGAGAGGAACGAGACATATTTTCAATCGTTCCCGATTAAAATGATGTGGCTAAGGATATTTCTTCTACTCTTTATTTTGGGATTTATAGACATAGGTTAGTCTATATTTTTTAGAAATTTTTTATTAACAAAATTGTATACACTGTAATATAATTCTAAATGTAAAGTAATTTGTGAAAAATAAGCGATCGCATATGTACGATTATTTTTCTTATTTACACAGAGTTTTATTCGTTGATTAATTTTGCTTATCTCGGTGATATTTACTAATGTTCAATATTGATAGATAATCATTAATCACCTTACCTTATATTTTATCATATATTACATATTTTTAACAGGCTATACAAGTGCAAAAAGATGGTCGTCTTCATTACGCTTCGGCAATAGTCGTTCATCTTCAAGTCATCGAATTTCTAAGCCTACATTATCCTCGAGTGGAGGATATTCTTCAAGAGGACACGCTTCAGCTTCGCCAAATCATGAACAAATTTCGTCGATAAATTCAAAACCATTAAATACTGGACATATCAGAGGTATATACACATGAATAATCTATATGTAAATAGATAACATTGTTTTTTTTACAAATGACTTCGATAATATATACAAATTAAAAAGTCAAAATTTTCAAATCGCAGCGATATCGTACGTATTTACATTTGTAAACATTTTCTTGTTTATCAATAAATATAAAAAATAAATATTAATATTCTAGGAAGTTCAGTTCCACATCAACAATCAAATAAAGATATAAATACACCATTTTTACATAGCGAAGGAGGGGGAGCAATAAAGCCAAGTGAGTTACACTAATTATATATATATATATATATAATGTTTTATTTTATTTTATTCTAAAAGACTTCATTTTTATTTCCTAGAAACTGACGTAAATCATCAGACGTCTAACATAGGCTTTAACGCGAACGCAAAACCACCATCACCTTATACTCCGTCAGCTCCAATTATACCAATTCATGACTCAAAGCCTCTTTTTTCGTCTGCACCACCTCAAGGTAATATATATTTGTATATAGAAACGACAGAATACTTTGTTAAATTATAATAATTCAATATTATATTTCTAAGCACCATCTTTTGGACACTCTGGTACACATGTTAATCAAGGATCTGGTATTCCTACACACCAATCTCCAATTGGATTTAAACCGGACGTATATCCTAACAATAATTCGCCAATTGGTTTTAAATCAAGCGTATATCCCAACAACAATTTCGGATCGCAACCTTCACATCCGCATAATCCTCCATCATATCCATCACCTTCAATGCCTTATCCAAGTCAAACAATTCCTCATTCTAATCCTGGAAGTCCATTTATACCTCCGATGTCACAACAACCGTTTGGTGGTCATTCAATGAATTATCCGCAAGGACATCCTTCATTTCCTGTAACACATAATTATCCATTACAATCCGGTGTTCCACATTATCCAAATATGCAAACTAGTCACCCAATGAATAATCATTATGCACCTGGTGGTTATGCACCTGGTGGTTATGGACCTGGACCTGCTTCCTATCCTCAACAACAAGGACAATATCTTGCTCAGCCTGCAGCACAACCTTATATACCAGGACAAACGGTATTAATGGTTCCAGGCCAGCAAAGTAGTGGTAGAGGTTTTGGTGATATGATTAAGGAAGCTTTGGTATTTTCAACTATCAATGCTGGCGTAAATAGACTGATAAATCCTCATCAACATTATTACGAACCTAAACCAAGTGGTACCGAAGGTTCAACTGGTGGTAGTACTGGTACAACAACGCACATAACTTACAACAATCAATATTTTAACAATTATCCTGTCAATGGGACAAATGGAACAATGGATCCACAAAATATGGGTTCTCCTCCAAATCCAATGTATAATCCTACTGGATCGAATCCACAGCAAAATTCAGCTATACCGATAGCTAATAGCGGAATTTATTATCCACCATCTAATATCCCTGATATATCGAATGGGAACAATGTTAGATCACCGAATCAATTAGGTGTAACAGGTGTTTCAATGGTTACAAAAAATGATACAAATTTGTACGTTCAAGGAAATGATTCTAATAAGCAAATAAATAATACAACCGCTAATATGGCTGATATTTATCAATATATTATTAGCGATAGTGATCTATATAAAATATCGGAAGATCTATTTGCCCAAGAGGAACACAATCTAACTAAATATATAATAATGAATTTGCAAGCTCGTTCAAACCCTGGTAACGTAACAGACGTCGCTGAAAGACAGTAATTACCTTTTATCTTTTTATATAATCATTTATATAACAACATAATTATTATATTATAATGATTTAGGTCGCATAATAAATGAAATTTTCTTTTCAGACTATTGTACGTACAATCAGATGCATACAATATTTTAACGATCAAAGTTATTCGCATGTTGTACGAG
The DNA here is from genome assembly GCF_050613455.1 of Vespa mandarinia. Lineage (NCBI taxonomy): Eukaryota > Metazoa > Arthropoda > Insecta > Hymenoptera > Vespidae > Vespa > Vespa mandarinia. The sequence goes on along the minus strand of NC_140825.1, from coordinate 4,479,649 downwards.
AATTATGAACGTAACTCAAGTAAAAAAGAAAACAGAACTTTCGAAAAACGTATGGAGGAAAATATTTTCTTGGATGTTATTTTAAATACGAATGTTATGCACACAGCGATGAAATGGTTGTCATCACGTGGCTTCATTGATCCCGATGATTTTGAAAGAAAAGACATTCTACGTCACATTTGGTTCACCCAATTTCATGGCACTTCTTCAGGATTTGAACGTGTCTTTGCGTCAGAGATTTATGGTGATACCGATATTTTAGGTGTCCAAGATTGGATCTATTTTAATCACGAAGAATCATCGAAAAATATCAATTATATGGGATACGTTGATAAAATGGATCTTGGAAACGTATGCATGAAAATAATTCGTTATATTATTATTATTATTATTATTATTATTATTATTATTATTAGTCAAATGAATTCTTATTTTTTTTGAATTTCAGAAAGCTTCACTAGTTAAATTAAATTTCAATATGAATGGTATCACCAGACCAAATGTCACGATATTCGTAGGTACAACACCGGAACTTGAAATGGCCTTATATACGATATGTTTCTATGCTAGACCAAATAATCTATGTCCAGTATCACTTGGTAATACTAAGTTCAATATTTATACTCATGCCTTCAGATACTTTGGAAAGGATCTCATAGATCTCGCTTTACCAATAATTTAAATATATTTCAACTAATTAAGTAGATAAAGTATAAATAAATAAGATACAGAATTATATATAATAAATAAACAAAATATTAACAATTACAAATATTTGAAAAGACAGAAAATTAATTAATTTATTCTAAGAACTTCATGTTTATTTTTATAAATGATAAATTAGATGAAAAACAAAAATTTGTCACTAAAGAAAAAGATACAAAAAAAAAAAAAAAATGCCTGTAATACGTACCATTTATTAAAGGAAAATAATTAATGGATAATTTTGTTTAAAAAAGATCCATGTAATCAATAGATGATCCTCCTGGATTTTTCTTTTAGCGTGACGACGTCCGCAAACGACCAAGATTTAATTTTTTCTGAAAAATATAAAAAAAAATTCTTTTTTGTAAATACTAATTATGTTTCAGGATATTGAGTTTCGATTTATAGAACTTCGGACAAGAGATAAAATTTTTCTTGAAAAGATGTATTTAATTTAATGATCAAACTTGCTATACCACATATAAGTTCATGAGCGATGAAGATCTCTCCGTGAAGAGATCCCCACTCTTTCCAGATTACCTCGAAGTGATTAATGGAAAGAGAAAGCCCACGAGAATACATGACTCAATACTGACGAGTCGCATATATCTGCTGTTAACCGAGTCTTGTATTTGTTGCGCTACGAGCTGTGAAATACAGTAGTAGCACGTCGAGCTAGCAGTGAAATAGTTCATAGAAATTTTTCTCGTATAGATTTTCGTTTTATCATTATCTCTTTGTGTCATCTAAATTATTTATTAAATTAAAATACACAAAACAATTTGGCCGGGATTTGAAAGTGATTATGATCATCAGGAGGACCTTGATCATTTCGATCGTTATTTTCCTTATTCTTGGTAAGTACATACATACATATAAATTCTTATTTTAAGAAAAATAGTATGAGAGATAATTTAATGTGTAATAATATTTTGAAAATGAGATAATATAAGTCATAAAATCAAATCTAAAGATTCATTGTAACGTGAGTAATTGGTGTAGGTGTTTCTGAAAAATTATGCAATCGAAAGATCCTTGTGACTTATACATTTTCGAAATAATAAGACGCTTTGAAAATATTGTTAATTATGTGAAATAGAACACTGTGAATGCATTATTTAGTGATATAAATGTTATAAAAACGTATTAAATGAAAATTTAATATTAAATCAATTTATTTGAGTATTGGACTACTTTTATCTTTGTAAAGTATTCTCGAAAGTTTAGATCATATACTTTCTAAACAAGGAATTTGAAAGTTTTTACATCGAGATTTTTTATTGTTTTTCATATCCGTCAAAAAACGTTTTTTTTTTTTTTTTTTAATGATATATGATGTCTATTTACAAAGAAATTAAATAATATTTTGTTATATGAAAAGAATTTTTCAGAACAGAAACAAAACGCAATAGCAAGTGTGATAAGAAGAAATATCATGATGCAAATTGTTCTTGATAGCATTATTATTCAATTGTCAGCATTCTACTTTAATTGAAAAACACGCATGCGCCAAGAAGAACGAGTTCTTTCATTATTTTGTTAATTTAACTAAATTCTTTGAGAATTATCGATATATCAGTCAAATACATAATAGGTACTACATCCATGCACCAGTGCATGAATATGAATAATATGATTTATCTCTATCACATGAATTGCTTAAGTGTCTAGATTTAATATTATTACTATAATAGGGATAGGAAATAACAAAATGGGAGATATTATTACGATATATTACTAAATATAATTATAATAATTGCATTAACAGCTACTGGGGAAGCCCGAAAGAGTGGTGGCGGTCGTAAAAGCAGCGGGGGATGGGGTTGGGGAGGACGTTCGTCCTTAAGGACAACACCACGACCACCCCAAATTAAATCTCAAAATACTAAATATGGTATGTCATTAATATTTTAACTATTCTATATATAGGTAGTGAAATTTACATTTTTTTTTTTTTTTTTTAAATAGGATGGAACGTTCCACAAACTAACAACAGACAAACCAGCAGTAATACGGCATCAAAGCCATCTGCTCCACCAGCAGATCATAACGTTGCTTCTAAGACTAGTGCAACTTCCTTGCAATCAGGATATTCTCCATCAGGTAGATTTCTTTGAGTTAATTATACTTGCAACATAAAATTGTAATCTTGTTAATGATCACAGGTGGATATCCTCGTCAACAAGTTGGTTCCCAGCAAAGTTCACCTAATTCTTATAATAATGCTGGATACAATCCATCAGCTGGTTATAATCCTGCGGTCGGTGGCTATAATTCTGGCTATAATCCCGGTTATAATCCTAGTTATCCAGGTCAAGGTCAATCTTATCATTCACCTAATATGGGACAACCTTATAATCCAATGGGTCATGGGTACAATCCATCGCACAATCAACCTTTTAATCCATCTTATGGTCAATCCTATAATCCATCGTTCGGACAAGCGCCACAACAAACTATTCTTTTGGCATCCTCGCAACCATACAAACCAGGTATCGGGCAAATCGCGAAAGAAGCTTTTGTCTACGCTGGAGTTAGTGCTGGTGTAAATGCAGCCGTGAGCAGAATTCTGCCAGGAGGAATTTATGGGCATAGTGGTGGTGGTGGAGGTAGTAGTAGTGTTAGCAGTAGTGGAGTTATTCCTGCTACTTCTCATACTCAAATTACTTATAATAATTATTACAACAATCAATCTGCTCCAACTCCAAACGCGGGAGAGACTCAACCTGTTCCGGGTCAACCTGCTGCAAGTCCTCCTGTACCATCGGCAGAACCTCCTGCTGTTAACCCATTACAAAACACTGAAACTAATGCAAATAATAATGCTTCTCCTGGAACTAATAGTAAATCCAATACTCAAAATACTCCGGAATCCAGTAATAATCCTAATCCACTCGGTTTTGTAACTTCTAATGAAGATATTAAAAAATTGTCGGAGGAATTATTTAGTAAAGATGTAAATAATGCGTTCAAGTATATTACCATTAAACTACAAGGTCAAAAGAAAGACGACAGTGTTACCGATGACGCGAGTGATCCGTAAGCAATCTCTTTTATAAACATATTTCCAAATGATTTCTATAAACATAAATATTATTTTCTTTTAGATTGTTGGATGTGAAGCCAGAAGCTTACGAAATATCAACGATCAAATCTGTTATCGATCTTCATGATAATTATGAGCTGGATGTTAAAGTGAAAGAAAATCTTACGCCTGAAAAACGCGAAAAGGAATCTCAGTTGCTCGATAATTTCTTAAAAACCGATGTCCTTCAAAGCGCGATGAAATTCTTAGCTAGCAAAGGATATATACCCGATGATCCATATGAATTCAAGGACACGTTAAAACGCATATGGTTCTCACAGTTTAAACGAATAGATGGAGACGCATCAAGTTCCGGCTTTGAAACGGTTTACTTAGCAGAACAATTTGATTCTGATATAATTGGTTTACATAATTGGATCTATTATGCTAAGCAAGAGGCTGAGAAAAAGATCGATTATCTTGGATATATTAAAGAACTAACATTTGGAGACGTAAGTATTAATATTGTATAATTTATATTTTATCTATCTATATATATATATATATATATATATATATATATATATATTTTATTAATTATTAATAATTTTCTTTCTAAACTATTTATGATGAAATCCATCAAATCATTTGGAAATGTTGTTCGCGATATTATTTTATCACATTTGCATATTTTTATAATATCTTTTACAGAAAGCAGCTATAGTCAAAGTACGTTCTAAATTAAATGGTTTTATTCAACCAGTGACTACTCTTTTTGTTGGCACATCACCAGAGTTAGAGATGGCACTTTATACTGTTTGTTTCTTTGCGCGTCCAAATACTGCTTGTCCTTTATCTTTTGGTGGAACTGATTTCATAATAATTGCAAACAGAGTTAATTACTTTGGTAAAGACATACTGGTCTCTGCATTTCCAGAAATATAATTTATAAGAGATCTATAATACTCTTAATTAAATATTGCACATTTATGTTATCAAAAATAATTTTTTTTTTTTTTTTGGAATCTCTTATTTCATAGATTATAATTCATATCCCTATGAGGTGTGAAAAAAATGGCTTCTTAGAAATTATTTTAAATAGGTATCAACATTTATAGTAAATACTTGTGTAATCAAATGAAATAATTATGAGAAAACATGCAGTATGCTTAACATAATGTAATAAAAAATACTGTAATCGGCAATATGTTTAAATTATTATTTAAAATGAAATAAAATTGCACATGAGATATAATTGATTTGAATAAACATAATAGATATCTTTATCCATTCAAGAAGCAATTGTATAAAATAAGAAGTGAGAGTACCTTTGTATTTTTATAACATCTTCTCTTTAATTCTGAAAGCTCAATTACAGGTATTATCGAAGGTCGTCCATGTGCACATCGAGTTGGAGATTTTGTAGTTTTTAAGTCATCAAAAAGTTCTATACATTGTTGTACAGATAGCAATTCACCAAATTTTATGGCACCTAAGAAGATAAAAGCAAATACTTTATATAAATTGTATTCTTTTAATCATTTTCTCTGCAGTTAATACAAAATATAATATCTACAAATAATAAATACCATGACATGCTTCCGTTGAAATGGCATTGTGAATAGATAAAGGTAAAAAATTTATACCATTTCCATTCATAATATTGTCTACAATTTCATTTAGCAAATTCCGAATTATCATTGTCAATTTTACATCATTATAATATTGTTTATTCGTTATGAAACATTTTGGTATACTGTATATGCTTAAAGTATTCCCATTAATCGCAGTTAACTTTATTCCAAATTTATCTAATGACTTTTTGTTCCATAGAAGCAAACTGCATATATTTACTGTTACTTCTATTATTATTGGAATTGACAGTTTTTTAGTTTGAAAACTTTTATGATCTGATGTTTTATAATCTATATAAGTAAATGAAATTGCAAATTACATATAAAACATATTCTAACATTTTTTATATATAATTAATATTAATTAATACACACGTACACACACATACACATAAATATATATATTTAATGTGCAATATTACCATTAAGTAAATTTTCATATCTTATTCTTTCATGAACAGCATGTTGATCCATCATTAACAATAATTCTATATTATCATACATCATTACGGCTGCTATTAATTGATTATTAACTTGATTTAATACCTACATGAAATTATGATAAGTATTATTACTTCTCTACTTCTATATAATTCATATTTCTACAATTTTATTTATTACCTTTATAAATTCTAATGCAGTTCTTTTTAATCTAAATTCATAAAAATATTGTCGAAATTTGCACGGATGTATATTTACATCTTGATGTTGTTTTTCGTTTTCTATTAAATATACATATACACATATACATATACATATACACATATAAATATAATAAAATAAGTATATGAAAATAATATACAAGAATTTTTATGCCTTACCATACCTTGATAATTATATGTTAATTCATTAAAAAGTATGCTTGTATCAATACTATTGAATGAAGGTGTTTTTATTAATTTAATAGGTCTAAATTGAACAAGATTATTTAACTTTTGTGGAAGAAAATCAAAAACTTTGTAATATTTCTCAATACTTTCATTTTTGTTTTTCAACTTGTAAAGAGTATTTTGCATTTCTATTTTATCACTTTTAACTTTGTTTGTATGATAACTCCAATCAGACCACTCTGAAAGAGAGCAATTATAATCTTCTACATGAACAGTTTTTTCTATGTTATGTTTTTGTTTTGTATCAGACAATGTTTGTTCTACATTATTAATTGAATTTGAATTTACACAATTTATATATTCTACGTTCTCTTTTGAATTAAAATTATTAGGAATATTAGAAGTAATATTTTCCTCAGAATAATATTGATTACAATTATAGTTTATATTTTGCAATTTTTGCTTTTTTTTTGTAAAAGTACCTGTCTTCAAATGTTTTATATCAATTATATAATTTTCTACCGATCTTCCTTGTTTTATACTTTCATAAAGAAACATTCCATATTTGGTATAAAAAACTGTGATGGGATTATGATTAATATTAGTATTATATAAAATAGATTTTTTAGTCTTATGAATTTTCTCTAAGCGATCTACTTTGTAGAGACATAAAGGTAAAACATTGTGTACCTTTTGAGATTCTGCAGATTTATTAATTTTTTGTATTCGTTTCGGTATGTGAAATTGAATATATTCATACAATTGCTTAATGAAACATTCATCTAGGAAAATATTATTTATAAATTGTCTGACACTATCTAAAACATCACGTGTTTTGTATAATAACATAAATCTTTTATCATTTTTTGTAGTAACAATAACTTCTGTTGTCGGACAATTAATAAAAAACATGAAAAATATTGTTTCTTTACTGACATTACACATTCTCATATGGTAACTTAGATGTTGAATGAAGTAGTCCAGTATTGTATTTATAATTGTAGTACAATAGACTGGTCTATTATTTAAGAAAATGTAATGTAAAGCTTTTTCTTTTGTTTTAATCAATCCAATGTAACCATGGTATTGAATATTTAACACATTAGTAGATGGTATAGCCCATATATAATCTTGTAATATATATTCTTCATATAGCATTTGTAAAATTTTCTTTGATTCTCTATCTTTAGTGATTTGTAAAAATATATTATCTTCATCTCTAAGAGAGAATGAAATCTATTGAAATTGAGAATTAAAAAAAAAAAAAGAAAGAAAAAGTAGGTACATATCTATTAAATAAGTAAAATAGGGAAAACATAATTTTGATAACTAATAAAATAAAGAATTTATTACCTTAGGATTATTTAAAGAAATATTTGCTATTAAAAAGCATACCATAGATATAGTTTGTTTATGAGCAAATACAGTGTTAGAATAATTATATATGGTCACTGTTGTACCAATTGATGGTCTAGGTGTTACTTTTAATATAATAGGAGATAAACCTTTCCTATAAATCTAATTAAAAAAAAAAATATATATATATATATATATAAAACATAAATTAAAAAATATTCAATGTGATTAAAGAAAATTCCTGCAATCTACCTTTGTATTAGTTTCCACAGAATTCTGACATCTCGATGAAATAGAAATAACAGAAAAATTCTTAAATATGTTTCTCAAATTATCATATCTTAAATTATAATGTAATTGTGAATCATGAATATTATTTTTTCCAGTATCTTCTAAACCTGCTAATGCATGTACAGATATTCCTATACCATTATCTACTACTTGAATTTTTTTCTCTTTATTATAAATACGTATTGCTATGCATGATGCACGTTCATTTAACGAATTTAAAACCTAAGTTTAAAAATATATAATTAATATTATATAAAATCATAGAGATTTTTGGATCTTTCCTGTTATCTGTTCGATATTATTTTGGTATTTCATTTTTCCAATAAATTTTCATTATTTTTTATTAAAAATTATTTTATGTAAATATATTATAGCGAAAAAAATATTTAAATTACATAGATATATAAATGTTCTATTAAATTTTCAATAAAAAGTATTAAAAATCTGGACCATACGTAAGTCAAATAATAAGGGATCTGAAGGCGAAGGAAACGAACAACAGAAAAGATTCAGATTTTTTTACAAGTGTTTCAAATATTTTAATTAATTATTTAAATCGTCATAAATAAATAAAAAAAAAAAAAAAAAAAAAAAAAGAAAAAGAAAATAAATAAAATGATAATCAACGTGTATACGTACCGTGTCAAAAACGTTTAGTGCAACAGGTGGAATTTCTATTATCTCCATGTTTAATTCTCGTTATCTGAACAATTAGAAATAATTAAGAATGCACTTAACACTTTTTTCTTTTTAAAAACTACGAATAATTAGATTCTAATGATTTTCTTTGGAATATCCGATATTACGTAATACGAGGCACTAATTAAAACCCAGCTACCGTATTTAATATCCATTGTTGAAAATGCAATTTTGGCGCTAATTATAAATGCTTCAAACAAATTTACCGGGTATGTGAGTGTTTTCTTTTGTTTTTCTTTAAAATATTTCGAAATTTCGATATTCATGTTAAATAAATCTCATTAGTTCGTATTATTTATTTAATTCTACTAGAAAGCAAACGAAATAAAAGAAAATTAATGTAATTAAAATGTGCCTTTTGTGTGAAAATTTAGTTAACTATAATTAATGAAAAACAGATTTGTTTGTTTTCTTTTTTTTTTTTTATGTGGAAATAAAAGAAACTAAACAGTTATAGATTTCTTTATGTAAATTAAAAGAAATTATTTAGCCAGTTAGCATGTTCGGTGATTTCTGAATAATTGTACTTTACCCGTATCACAGCGTAAATTGTAAAGTTTATTTAAAAAAAATTCTTTTTTTATATATCCGGTCATATATATATATATATATATATATATATATATATATATTATAACAATCGAAGATGTGCATTATGCAGATTTTCGTAAATTTTACAAGTTTAAAAAATTTCCGTCGGTCAATATAGGCACTGAAAAAATTACAATCACTTAAATATACCTAATTGTCTAAATTTTATATATATATAGTATGTATAATATATATATATATACATATATATATATATATATATATATATATATATGTATATATATATGTATATGTAATAAGCAACCTATAATAAATAATAATTATAAAATTAATCATGTCTTAAATTTAGACACATGTTTAAAATATCGCATTTCATACAAAAATCGCCGAAACATGTCAACTAGTAAATTAATTATACTAAAATTTAGATTCACATAAAATTTCAGACCAATCAGTCCGTTCGAAACAACATCGTTATGAGCCAGTGCATAATTTTGTTCTTTTACTATATGTAAATTTGATAAAAAATTGTTATTATAGTAGAGAGGAGATCAATATAATATGATACGATTAGAAAGTTTATATTACATAAATTCTACACTCAATAAGCAAAAACTAAAGTTATTGCATTAAGAGTAAACTGATTAAAAAGATAAAAATCTTCTAAGAATTGGTTCAATGTCTATGCCAAAATAAGATGTTTCATAAACTGCATATTAATTTCTATAGTTTGTGAGTTATGCTTTATTAAAAAAAAGCACGTTTCAATTGTGTGACCTTCGTCAGTATTAAGTTTTTTATTTTACATGTGTCTTGTTATTGGTGTTCTTCCAAGAATACTAAAAAAGTGTAATGTACAATAGACACACTATGCTTAAATTATTGTCAATTGAAAACTAAGAAAATTTAGTGAACAAGTACAATAAATAGTTCATCGTTATGTACAAGTTTGTTCTTCGTGCATAAGAAATAAGAGCATACGTCTTTCTTATACAAGATATAATATAACCATTATGGTATCACTTTTAAACAGATTAAACTTTTCTTTTTTTTTCTTTTTGTTTTCATTTACCAATCACCGAATGTAAAAAGATATTTATAAACTATACGTAATTTCACAGTGATCAATTTAACGTACATTCTTTTACATATAATATAATCTGTACAACATTAATTCAACATAATTTTACCAATGCATAATAAAACATTTTATGAAATAAAATATTCAAAATTATCATACCTACATACATAATAATTTCCAAATTATCTATGAATGTTATGCGAAAATTATTGCAGGTACCATAAGGTCATATTAGTATTTTAGTTACATCAAATGTGAAAGCATATGCTATAACACAGACAAAGATTATATGTATCGTTATATATGGTTCTATATTCTTATTGAAATTAAAACAGACATATTAGGCGCGAGACACTCTCCTTTATGTCTGATTTTTTAAATGTATCAGTAACATCGTCGTAAAATAATAAAGATTTTTATGACACGTGTGTGTATGTATGTGTGTATATATATATATATATATATATATATATATATACATATATACATACATATATATATATATATATATATATATATATATATATATATGTATTAAAGATAATAGTGAGAATTTTATTTCAAAAAATATATTAAAGGCATTATAAAGTTTTCTTTTACTGTATCGCTTTCATTGCATTAACAGGAAATTACATTCTATAATAGATATTCTTATAAAGTAACATATAAACGGCATAATCTTTCTATCTATAAAAAAAGAAAAAAAAAAAAGAAGAAAGAAAAGAAAGAAAAAGAAAAAAGATTCCTTTTAATGAAATTGCGCGATAATCGTGTAACGACCTTTATTGCAAACAAAAATATGTAGATCCTTTCCTGTGTCTACTACAAGTCGAGCACTTAATTAGAAGATAAGTAAATATTAATATTGTGAAAAATTAATCTTAGTAGAGCCTGATCATCAACATATATATAAAGGAGGAGTTCATTGTAGTAAAATTATAATAATAACAATCACATATCGTGTCATCTATTAACGAGATATATAACACACATGTTATAAGATGAAAGTATATAAATAATTTAGATGCATCGAATAGACGATGTTGTAGTGTTTATAATTCATGTAACATGAAGAAAACACATATATATATATATATATATATATATATATATATGTATATATGTATATATATATTTATTTATTTATATATATGCTTATATATAAATGTGTGTGTGTGGGCGGGTATACATAGAGTTATATGTATTTATGTATGTACACAGAGCATTCAAGATGCCCTGAAGAAATGATAGAGACGTCCGTATTTCATCAGACGTCATTAGACACATTCGAGGACTCCCATGCACACTATTTTCCTACACTGTTACACCGTATATTATATCAGAAAGTTCTTGACACTCTATGTGTGCGTGTGTATGTACGTATGTATATATGTATGCGTGTTGTAAGACTGCATGCATTTATGCATATATACGAGAAGAGACACACATGCGCCTGAGTGCGCACACACATGCACGCATTACATATATATACATATATATATAACATGTATAAAATATTGAGTTATACTCCTATAAATATATCATCTAAATTATGACGCTTCGGCAAATGATATAATCACTTAGAGAAGAATTTTCACAATTTAGTCATTAACTTTAGGCACCAATGGTATGCAGACCCTGTCTTTGGTACGTGCGACCGAATCGATATTATTATTTCATTTAAAATAAAGGATACACACAGAACAATGGTCTTCCACAATTTTCAACGATTATTCGTTTGCTTTTTATTTCTTTTATTATTTATATTTTTCCATTTCCTTTCTCTTTTGTTCCTTTTTCTCTTTTTTTTTTTCTTTTCTTTTCTTTTCTTTTCTTTTTTTTTTTCTTTCTTTTTTTTTTTCTTTTCTTCGGTAAGACACACACACTTGGTCGATTCTAAATCACGTGATCTAGCAAAAAGTTTCTGACACAGAATCTCTGCCCTGGTGTATCCCACTCACCTAGGAAGAAGCTCACAATTTAGTCATTAAAACTTTAGGCACCAATGGTATGCAGACCCTGTCTTTGGTACATGCGACCGAATCGATATCATCATTTCGTTTCAAATAAAGGATACACAGAACAATGATCTTCTGCAATTTAAACAATTATTATTTTATTCGTACTCTCGTGCGTTTGTTTGGTTCTTTATCTCTTCTTTATTATTTATATCTTTCTTTTATGTTATTTCTCTCTTTCTCTTTCTTTCTTTTTTTTTTTTTTTCTTTTTTAATTCCCCTTGTTAAACTCTCTTTGCACGATGCCGTAGAAATTAGTTATATTCGTTTATAATCAGTAACATTGTCCTAAAACAACACATTCATTATAGAAAGCTCAGTCTTCTTCCTTCTTTTCCGGTTTCAAGTCCACCATTGCATGGAGTTGTTCGGCACTATATCTGTAATCAAATATTTACTTTTTTCAATACAATATATTATGTCAATATATTTATGTCAATGATGATAATATAAAGAAATGTTAAAATGATAGATAATACGCATACCCCAATAGATTTTGTAAGTCACAAACGAAACGATAGACGTAACGCTTCCCAGCGGTCTTGTGTATAATATTTTTATCGTAATAGTATCGGAGACCGCGGCTTAATTTTTCGTAATTCATTTTAGGCTTATTTTTGCGAACACCCCAGCGTCGTGCAACTTCATCGGGATCCGTAAGTTTGAATTCCCAACCATCTCCCGTCCACGAGATGAAACTCTGACATGATTTATTGGTCAATAGTTCCAATAAAAATTGCCAGAGTTGTATTGGTCCTGAACCTGTGAAATATGGACCACCACCTGCACAATTATCACCTATATTTCTATTCAGTTGTTCTATATCGTTTAATTTATATTAATTGTCTTAGATATAATATTTTATTGTGTAGTAGATGCTTACCGGTATAACTAGCTGCGATCATTGCACTCTGTAGGAGAGGCTTTTGATCGGCGTTACTACCAATGGAAGGTGGATGATGAGCACCAGATGAATCTCTCGAGCCAAGACTCGCGATAAACGCTGGATGATGAGAAAGATGTTCACCGATAGGTGCAACACCCCACTGTTCACTTCCAACACCAGCAGCTCCAGTAGCTGTATTTCCACTTCCAGGAACCGTCTGAAATGGTGTCGCATCGTATTGACTGTATCCCCCACTTTCACTGTATCCTTCGTGATATCTCGCTGGAAAATATAACGTAAGTTGATCACGAGATCTAAGAGAACATGATTATCAATTTATAGATATAAATTCGATTAGATAACTTTGATTAGAATTAATAAGATATTTGATCGTCCCGCCATACTTTTGAATTTGAATAAACATGTCACGTGACACGTTCGTACTTTATATTTGATTTTTAGATCCTTTTAAGATTACTTTATTTAGATATTATATTAACGTAGGTATATATATATATATAATATATAAAGTGAACTAAATATTTTTTATATATCCGAATTATAATTCTGGAATTCTAATAAAGTTCATTGGTACTTTTAACTATGTTTGATATTCGAAAGTGATACGGCCGTACCTCGAGGATAATTTTTGAACGGCGATGGCTGATACTTCGGTTCGAGGTGAATACCACTGGTACTGTAAAATTCTGGCGAACTATCCAGATTATAGGTATGAGGAGTTTGATGATCCTGCGATAGACCGTGATAATCAGAGGCCTCATCATATCCAGAATAATGCGCGGGTGTAATATAATCTTCCGTCGTCCCAGTATTGCTAACCCTAAGTTCGCTCTCATTGGTCCCCGTTGCACCGAGATCACCACCACTGGCCAATCCGCCGGCTCCTCCTTGTAAGTGTTCCGCCGCTATATGGCTGCTGTAGTTAGCTAGAGAGAAAAACAAAACAAAAAAGAACATCGCGTGAAATAAAAATCAAATCGAATGTTTATTATATTACTTTTTCCATTGATACTTTTTTCATACTTTATGTATATTTATATTACTTTTTCCATTGAATAATTAGAAAAAAAACTTGACTTTAACTTTATTACATGTAAAATTTCATTTCCAATGTGAAAATCAAAAGAATTTTTTATATTACAGATGGCGCCACTTAACAAGTCGCACACTAATACTCACATTCCGTTTTGAGTTCATTTAAATTTCGTAGGTGTATATAAGCATTATTTGCGTTATTGTTATTGTTATTGTTGTTATTCCCCGTGGGTGTACTGGAATGAGAATTAGGAGGTTGTGTACTATGGCTGTGAGGTGGTGGCGAAGTCTCTTCCCTTTGACTTTCATCCTGACAAACGGGACTGCGTAGATGCGCATAACCTCCTATAAAAGTAAATTATAAGATAAGTATAAATTTTATTTTCAATTATACACGTATAAAATTGTATGAATTGCGATATTATAATTTTTAAATCGAAGATTAAATAGACTCTCGCCCTTCAATAATATTCAGGAGAAAGATAAGACAATGATATTTTCTGAATTGATATTTTTTGAATTGATATTTTTGAAAAAGCTATTGGCGTATATCGTCATTAGAAAATAGTGTTAATGAATTGTAAAAGGGGATAAAGTAGGTGGCCTTTAAGTACTTTTAGTGTATTCTCCGTACAAAACAAAGTGTAATTTCAAGTAAGGTTAATAAGAGAGAGAAAGAGGGAGAGAGAGAGAGAGCGGAAGAAAGAGGAAGGGAGAGAGAGAGAGAGAGAGAGAGAGAGAGAGAGAGAGAGAAAGAGAGAGAGAGAAAGAGAGAGAGAAAGAAAGAAAAAGAAAGAGAAAAACTTTCCGGAGTCTGCAGGGAGGAACCACCGCGACACGTGGGCGGTACGCATCTCGCTGATTGGCTCAAGCGAACTCCGCCTATTCTCTCAACGACCTTTCCTTCGCTTCGAGAAATCCGTTCTCGCCGAATGCGGAGGCTGCATTAGCTTCGCCCACGACAATGTCGTCGTCGTTATCATTACACTCTCTTTCTCTCTCTTTCTCTCTCTCTCTCTCTCTCTCTCTCTCTCTCTCTCTCTCTCTACACTACTACTATGATCTTTATAGAATTTTTACGTCTCTATTTTTTTACTTCTCTCTGATTCCCCATTTGATTTTTTTCTTTCTTTTTATTCACAATGATAACGCATCGAACACGATGCATTTCCGAGTACTTGGAAACGCCCTCTTATTATATATATATATATATTTTTTATTTATTATATCGTTTTTATGAATTTTCATTATGCAATTAAGGTTACGTACTTTCCAAATGGTTTCATATTTATTTGAAAAAATTAACAATGGCGATAAAAGGCGAGATATAACAAAGATATCACGAAAGAGCAGGTGGACAAAGAAACGAAACATTCCTGTTTAAGAAAAGAGAAGGCAGATGTGCTCTTCGAAAAGGTCGACATGTAATATCGTTTTATTATCTTCACATTGATAGTTTCCTTTTTTTCTTCCTTTTTTCTTTTTTTCTTTTCTTTTCTTTATATATATATTTACGCGCTTGAAATACTATTAATCTTTTAATCGGGGATGACGAATTTAATTTCCCGCAAAGATTTCAATTTTTTTTTTTTTTTCTTTTTTTGAGATAAAAGAATAAGTCGTTTGTTTTCCACTTCGATTAAAATAGTAAAAAGAAAAAGAAGAAGACGTCATTATATATCACGAATATATTCTTCATCAATTACGATTCATTAATTTATCCAAAGTTTTCCAAACCTAAATCTAAAGCTTTATTTTTACAATCAAAATAAATTACGATGGAAAATCTCGTTTATTAGCACGTTAATATTAATTATTCGAAATAAATTAGACAAAGTGTACAAAGGTGTCAAAACGAAAAGAGTTCGTATAGTTTTTATTTATTTACGAAAATATGTAATTTAAAGTCATATGAATTTAATTTATTTTCATTCATAAAATAGTACTCCCGATTTTTAATATAATACGTATATATTATTTGCCGTCGTCAGACGAAAACATTTCTGAAATACGTTCTCGCATTAATTCTCTTACTTTTTCTCGTACTTTTTATACAAAATTTCACATGAATTTCTTGCTCCTTCGATCGTGAAATATAGAAAAATCACTCGTCCCATTAAATCAGAGAGATTTCAATGAGATCATGTATAAATCTTACGAAAAAAAAAAAATAAGTAAATAAATAAAAAAGAAATAAAAAGAAACAAAAAAGTAGAGAAAAAGAAAAGGAAAAAAGAAAATTTTCGTTAATCGAATAAATTAACGTCGTTAGGAATTAAAAAAATTGCATGAACTTTTTTCATCACACCTCGTAATATGTTTCATAGTGTCTCGTATGGAACTGCGCAACTACCGTTTATTATATCATCGTAGTACGCGTGGTAGGGACAGTCAGTCAGTCGTTCGGAGTCATAAATACGTACTACAGGATTGTCGTATATGCTTATTGCCCTAGTCTCTTTTTACAATGACATTATATGTCATATCTTTCTTTTTTTCTTTTAGATTAATGAGATGATCAACAGAAAGAAAGAAAGAAAGGAAAAAGGACAATAATACATTTCGATTGTTTGAAAACAGTCCAATAGTTATTTCTAATGAAACGATATTTCAACTTATCGATGCTCGTATTTCTACATACGTATATGTATTTACCTATCTAAATGTATGTTCGTATGTATGCATATATATGAATATAGGTACATACGTACGCTTAGAGACATGTTCGTATTGGAGATCGAAAAACAATGGCAAAGGTGAAAAGCAACGAAGAGAGGAAGAGAGAGAGAGAGAGAGAGAGAGAGGACGGTTTTCGCTCTCATAAAATACACCGGGTTCCGTTTTTATACGGGCGATCTACCTACACCTGCAGGGTCCACCACGAGCGTAACTGCAGCTCGCACCCCATGTCGCTTCACACAGGGAGCGTGGGAGTGCAGGTCGACGTCGGCCCTCACGGCGGCCCTCACAGTCGGTCCTCACGACGTCCCTCACTCACACGCACCCTTTTCTCGCGTTCGCTCGCCTTTTCTCCCTTCGATTCACGTTTTCGGCTTCGCGCCTCGGCCGCCTTTCTTTGGCGGTTACGTCTACTATACATTGAAAGAAGGAATTTCTTTTCTAAGTTTTTAGTTGGGATCTATACAAGAAACAGAGAGAGAGAGAGAGAGAGAGAGAGAGAGAGAGAGAGAGAGAGAGAGAGAAATATTCATGTAAGAACTTTTCTTTTATACTATGAACAAGATAGATCAATGTCTCGTCTGAATAAATATCATTGTAAAATCGATATAATTATAAATACGATAAAGTATGTTAATTTGATAAGAGATAAGTCAATATCGGATATAAACACTTTGCTAATTGATCAAAGATATCAAATTTTACATGATATTAATTTGAATTAATTCGATTCCCAGCTGACATAAATGAGACAGGGGAAAAGAAATCGATCGGGCACGTGCACTCGATCATGCTTTCATGGAGAGTATCAACGGAGAAAGAAAGAGAAAGAGAGAGAGAGAGAGAGAGAGAGAGAGAGAGAGAGAGAGAGAGAGAGAGAGAGAGAGAGAGAGAAAAGAGTAGAGTAAGAGTAAGTAAGAGCGACAGTAACAGGCACAGCAGTCGTTTAGCAGCCGCATAGCAGGCACGCATCAGCTGTGGAACAGGTGCCGGCCGGCAACATAGTCCCGAAAGAGAGTTTGCCCGATGCCGGCGACTTCTTAACGAAAATGAGCGTAGGAAACGACGAGAAGGACGGAACGAGGAGGGCTAACATGGCACGCGCCAAATCGAATGAAACACGGCTCTTGGCTTCGGAATGGTGCACAGCTGCTGGTGTTGCTTCTGTAACTGCTGCTGCTGCTGCTGCTGCTGCTGCTGCTGTTACTGTTGCTGTTGCTATTGCTATTGTTGTTACTGTTATTGCTGTTATAATCGCTAAGATTGCTAAGACTGATTTGACTAGTTTAAATATCATTTCTTTGATAGATAACTCTAACAGCATAATCATTTATCATTCCTTAATATATTTGATCAAACAGAATTCTATTTTTATTTTTAATCTCAAACATGAATAATTTGTATTAGGATTGTTTACAGATTTACAAATATAAGATATAGATATAGTATATAGAAATGATTGTTAATCCTTGATAAAATTCTCTAAATATAGATTGCATAAACCATAGAGCGTTTTATTAATGATAGAATATATTTATAAACGTGATTATATTATGATGTATAAGTAAAATATTTTAACGATAAATCGTTGAGAAAATTTTTTCTTGATCATTTCATTTTTAAAAGAAGTTTTCAATAAGATGAAACGCACAATATCGCGTTTTAATTTAAACGATGGTATAATACAATTGATTCGTTTAGTTATAAAATGCAAATAAAAATAAATTTCAACATTATTCCTATTTACTGTGTGCGTGTGTATGTGTATATATATATACATATCTGTGTGAATATATTCACATATATTCACATATATACATATATATACATATATTAATATACATACTCATTAACTTCGAAAAATAGATTCTAATAATGAAAAGAGAGAAAGAAAAAGAGAAAGAGAAAGAGAGACTCGTTAGGTCAGACATCCATTGAACTCGAAACTCATTGGAGCCTTAAAAACATATATATATATTTATATATATATATATATATATATATATATATATATATATATATATATATATATAGGTACTACGTAAAAGTATACGTGCGTGTACTAGTGCGTGTAATGTGTGCGTGTTGAAGCCAGGCGATTGTGCGATGCGCTCATAAAAAACGTCGTCCTCGACGGCAACGAAATCGCGCATTGTTCGGTAGACCGCTGACCTGCGAACTCTCCCACAATCTACCTTTATCGTGTTCTCTATGTATATCCGTGTTACATATGCCTTTCTTTTTAATTTGTGTGCGTACGCGCCACTGCGCTAAATTAAAAATGTATTCGCCCGAGTCGCATTAGTTAGTAGGGAGAACGCATTTAACAAGACGAAGAAAAATCTATGAATTTATATATACGTGTGTGTGTGTGTGTGTATGTGTGTTCAATGTTCTTTTCTAGATTTCTCTTTTTTTTTTGTTTTGTATTTTTTTTTTTCATTCTGCTTCTTTTATAACTTTCAACTTTAACATTTTAATATCTTCATATCGTCGATAGATTGAACGAAACGTTTAATTTGAAGTTAAGTCAGAATTATGGCGTATATTATTTAGCCTTAGTTTTGAAATTTTTATTTCATAATTTGATTCTATAGTTTTCATTCTTTTCTTTCAGGTAATGTATAATACACACATATATATATATGTATATTTAAAACAAATAATTTGTTTTTAATATTTTTCATTTCCATTTCTCTCTCTCTCTCTCTCTCTCTCTCTCTCTCTCTCTCTGTTTTTTACTTTTTTTTTCTTACTCTTCCTCGTTTCTTCTCGTTACAGATGGATAAGCTACATAGAACAGACTATGGCCTGAAATCTCCTGCTCTACGAAGCGTGTAATTCTGACCTTGCTTGGTAGATTTTATTGCCAAGTCAACGAGAGCCGCACCTTATGCGGCAATCTATGTGTATTGCGTATAAACACATCTAGACATTAAAAATATGTTATATTGTTTTGTTACGAGCCATTGTGGGTGTACATCGAAATTGATCGAAAATGAACTCTCGTATTTGAATTCAGTATACGTTACTAAGAACTTCAACAACAATTGGAATGGATTATCCATCTTTTACGAATTACGGATTGTAGTTCGAAATAAAGAATAATACTTGTTTAAAAAATATGATCGAGAGATAAAAGGTATTTTCGATTTTACGTAAATAAACTCAATGCTAAAACTAAGAATCTCATCGAATGTGGATTTGTGGAAATTAAACGTAATCATTGTTTCGTGTCCTCGATCGTCACGAGATTAATTTGACTTCACGTAACTGTTAATAAATTCTGTCAAAAGTACCATTTCATTCAATAAATTGATATTCATTCATAAAAATGTTATAAGCGAATCTATCGGATATCTACTTTTAATAAATAGAAATAATAAATATATAGAATCTTCATATTTCACGATCTCTTATCTATAATTACAATGGAGTTCGTAATTCATTCTAAGAAAGTCATAAGACTATTAACATGCGTTCTATTACATAGAAATATATTTTTTAGGATACATACACATATATACATATATATATATATATATATATATATGTATGTGTGAAACAAGGATGAAAACTTCATCAAAGAGTTTGCATTTAACTAGAAGATAGATCATACATCCTGATGAAATTCTTTAGAATTCATCAATCGATGGAAGACATTAATTTCTCTCAAACCTGGTGTATGCGTAGTAGTATTCAATGAGATCGTGTTCCGATGTAATCCATCCTGTTGTTGTTGTTGCTGCTGTTGCTGGTGTTGTTGCTGATGATGATGAGGATGATGAGTATGTTGATGTTGAGTATGAGTAAGTGGATCAGCTTCCTGATAGGAAGGATAATCGGCATAAAAGGGTTCGTGTCCCGTCATCAGGGTATCTAACATATGAAGAACCATCTCCGAGGATGTTGCCGAGGCTACCGCACTCGGCGTCTGTTGGCTCGTCTCTAGGATATTCCCGTTCGTCGTCGTATAATTGCCGACGACGATGGCCGGCGACGGCAACGGCAGCAGTGGCGGTGGCGGTGGCGGTAGCGGCTGCGGCTGCGGCGGTGGCGGCGGCGGCGGCGGTAGCGATGGTGGTGGTGGCGGCGGCGGCGGCGCCTGGCCTGAAGTTCGCGAACCCGTCGCGATCCTCTCGATGCTCGCCGTGACGGCCGTCCTGCCGGCGGCGGCAACCTGCCGGGCAGCCCACGACACGGCTCTCTGACAACTCCAAGCTGAACCACGACACCTCTTCGACGAGCATTCGCGCTTTTCGCGCGATTTCTTTTCACAAATGGACAATACCTTTTAAACTCTTTATTTTATATATATGTGTATATATATATATATATATATATATATATATATATATATTACGAGTTATTTTAATTTAACTCTTTCCACTTTAAAATGTTATTATTAATCAATGGTTTAAATAGCATGCTAAACCATCAGAGGATTAATCCTTGAGATTCTTTATCGTTTCTTTTTTTGTTTCCTTTCTTGAAGTCCTTTCTAAGTATACTCTTTCACATCATCCTTATGAGTGTTCATCCAAAATGTTCGACGGAATGATGAATCCTGTTCTTGCATTTGGTTTCGTTCAATCTCTATATTATTTTTCACGTTCTTCCTTTGCTTCTTCTCCTTTTTTTTCCTCCTTTTTTCAAAGGATCAACACACCAAGGATCGAGATTATCCTTTCCTACGTTTTCAACAAACTTTCATTTGCCCGTTTTTCTCCTACTGTCTTCTTTTCTAATTTCTGAGAGAAGAAGAAAGTAGCAAAAGTAATCATTCGATGGCTCGACCGGTGCAACACGCCGGTGCAGCGCACCCGGTGCACCAGCTGCGCGCGCCACGACGCTAGATCGCGCAACAGGTGTGCCTCCTCCGAAGAGGATTTTACGATAGAATCGTACGAATCGAAATCGATATCGAAATCGAAAAAGGAAACAATATTAAATAGACTTTCACTGTTATTCCTAATAGTTTTACACTGATATTTATTTTTCTCAATCGACACCAATCCCGCAAGATGCACTGATTGATCGTACACTTTCTTCTATTTTTCTTCGATCACGTACATTGTTAACGATTTCAATCGTTCATTTCTCAATGGCAATGAAAACTCGGTTAAAAAAAAAAAAAAAAAAAAAAAAAAAAGAAAAAGAAAGAAAAAAGGGGGTAAGAAACACGAAGGCAAGAGAACGCGAGAAATAGTGAAATAGAAAAAACGAAAGAGAAAGATAGAGACAGAGAAAGAGAGATGGAGATAAACACAGAGAGAAAGAGAAAAAGAGAGAGAGAGAGAGAGAGAGAAAGAGAAAGAGAAAGAGAGAGAAAAAAAAAGAAGAGGCACTCTTCCTTAGAGGGTTCCTCTCGCGTGCGTCCTCCACTTGACGTGAGCGCGCGTGTCACTGCGACGAAGCGGCCTACCGTTTCCGCTCTCTCGCTCTCCGCCTGCTTGCTCCTTCCTCTTTCCCTTCCCTTCCCTTTCAGAGGGCCTCCCCTCTCTAACCAACGTTTCTACCCCCACCATCAACGCACGTTCTGCTATCAGCTGCGCGCCGCGTTTTCTTCCGAGTGAGTCTCTCGGAAAGAGCTGTTGTAGAAAGAGGGGAATAGTTGCGTATGGTGGGAGAAAAAACAGTGAAAGAAAGAAAGAGAGAGAGAGAGAGATCCCTCGCTACCTCTCTCCCACCCTCTTGAAAGGTGGAGGTAATTCGTTTCGTCGTAGTCGTTGGAAAAGCTAGGAGGGCTTCGGAGGACAAATTTTCAACCACCTGCTCGCTCTATCCGTGTAAATTTATTCCCCAAAATATGTCCTGTTAAATCTATGTCAAATATGTATTTAAAAAAGAAAAGAAAAAAAAAAAAGGAGAAGAAAAAAAATTCTAAAAAAAAGACTTCGTTCGATAGAAATGAAATCATCATATATACATAAATCATTTTTTCATTCAATGTTCACATAGGTTTTTAACAATTTTATAAGAGTATCACGTAATAGTAATCGAGTTGAGATTTTCGTCGTTTGAAATGAATTGACATAAAAGAAGAAAGAAAGAATAAAAAAAAAAATTTACAGATATTTGTAAAGGGATGATCGCTAGGGACAAATTTCATCCAAAGTTCCAAATTGTATTGGTAAGTTAGGTACGTGTGTGTAATGTAAAAAGAAAAGAAAAAAGAAAAATCAACAGAAAAGACAAAAAAGGAAAAGAAAAAAAAGAAAGAGAAGAAGAAGAAGGAGAAGGTCACGTTTTTGGGTAGAACTAATATAGAGCTTAGGCACGTCTTTTCCCGTCCATCGACGAACGACCGCTATGAGAAGGGGCCCTTCTAGCCTATTTTTGAGAGGGAGTCGTAGCTGTTGGAAGAGGTGGAAGAGAGAAAAAGAGAGAGAGAGAGAGAGAGACGTAGGCCGGATGTAAGGAGGGACGAGGGAACGGGGGTTTCTCTGTTCGGCGGCTCGCACGTGATGTAGAGGGGACCGGAAGTGCTCGCTCCCTTACGCCTCAGCCTCGTGCCTTGCTTTCATAGAGAGAGAGAGAAAGAGAGAAAGAGAGTCTGTCGGTGGCGATAGCGACGATGAGACTTGCGAGAAGTACCCTCTCTGTACAATCTCTTTCTCTCTCTCTCTCTCTCTCTCTATATATATATATATATATCTATGTAAAATAAGGAGGAACCTTCGTTGTGAATATCTTACATAGCTTGATACATTGATTCCAAATTTACCGAGAGAAGGTAAACCCTATTTTGGGAAGCCCTTTTTCCTTTACACACTTTACGATCGTCTTACGTTAGTTTCACTCGATCAGAGTTTAGTTGGCCTCGGAAATGAACCTTGACAACAAGTATCAATTTTTCTTTGCCCTATAAATGCCCTCTTTGTGTTCTTCTTGTAGCACTTGCGATACTACTTCAATCGTAATTGTCTTATTAAAAATTTCAATCAGATAATTAAATAATTCTCTCTCTCTCTCTATTTTTTTCTTTTATTTATCATTATCTTATTATTATCTATATAATGAATACTATAATGTATGAACGAAAATAAAAATTCGCATGAATCATAAATGATAAAAAGCTCATTATATATATATATATATATATGTGTGTGTGTGTGTGTGTATGTGTGGTGTATATATATATGTGTATAGATATAAAAAAGAGAATATATTTTCAGCACGAGCTCGACATAAAACCGACGTAGATTCGGTAACCACTTTTCTTTCGAGGCTAGTTTCAATACGTTCTAGGCATCTCGACGATTCTCTGGTTCCCCTTTTGAAATGAGCAACAATGCCTTCGCTATATGCCACAAGAAGGAGAGGGGAATGCATTTTGGGATGCATTAAGGGAGGAGCACTCGAGGACATTATAAAACTATCTCACTCTCTACGAGAATATATTGGGGTAGGACTGCTCCTCCCTTTGCCTCCCTTCTACTACTACGACTTCCGGTCGTAATGTGAGCTTTCATTTTACCCTCCCTTTTTCGTGGCCCTTCAGCCCGCCTTGCCCTTTGCTCGCGAACCAATCCCGTTGTACCTCTTCTTTTACATACATACATACATACATATATATATATAAATTGTACGTACATATGTACATCAATGATATAGATACGTGGATAGAAGAGGGAAAGAGAGAGACTAAAATGAACGAAGACGTCGAGAATGAGTAAAAGAGAAAGAGAATATATCGAAGAGAAGAGGAACACGCACAGGAAAAAGAAAAGGGACGAAAAGAATAAATACATATATAGAAAGAGAGAGAGAGAGAGAGAGAGAGAGAGAGAGAGAGATGTGAGTGTGCGTGTCGTGAGTTCTGAATGAGCTCGAGCCTTTGTAGTACGAAGTATGAATGAACGAACGAATGAATACAACCTGCGCCAACCACCCCGTCGTCCCTTTCCTATCCCTACGCCTTTTGCCTCCCGTCTTACGTTTGGTAAAAAAAAAAAAAAAAAAAGAAAGAAAAAAGAAAAAAAAAAAGAAAAAAAAAGAAAGAAAACCTTTTTCTATCTTCGATCCTCCTCCTTTTCTCTCTGCGAGGAAACGATAGGGAGGATCGATCCTTATTTCTTTACTCGTGATGAAAACCAATGTTAATAATATTTTTATTTTAAACAATATTTATATAAATATTAATCTTATATATAATATCGATTGGACAATTTATATCATCGAATTAGTATATATAACAGTGTACATTCTTGTAAATTAATCTTCAAAAAAAGGAAATATCATTAAAATTATTCGTCTTTAATATTTACTGTTAATAAAAACAGGTTTTTTCTTTTCTTCTTTTTTTTTTGTTTTTTTTTTTTAGATATAGAAAAGAAAAGAAAGTAAGATGTTTTTCATGTTCTTCGAGGAGAACACAAAGTCGTTCCTAAGACGACGACGACAACAACATCAACAACAACAACAACAAAGATGATAACAACGACGACGATGACGAAGATGACGACGACGCAAACGACGCAGACGACGACGATGACGATGACGACGACGACGACGACGACGACGACGAGAAACGTTCGTTGCTTCGTGTCACGTACATGCGTCGCGTCGCACGTGCACGGACCCACAAACGATGGCGCGCACACACATAGAAAAAAAACTCACGCGTGCGCGCCCGTGTATATCGTGTGTATAAATTAAAAGTTGCTGGCATTCGGAGACGCGACACGACAAAGGCGATTCCTTCTTTCTATGTCGTGTACGTGCAAAATTGATTTCTCGAGGGCCAGTGGTTTTCAAACTTTTGCGACAAATCCTCCCCAACCCCTCCCTATTACGATCTACCACCCTTCCTACCATCCCTTCCACGATAACAACATTCAATTTTTTGTTCATACGAATATCTGTAATTTGTCTCCTTTTAC
Organism: Vespa mandarinia; assembly: GCF_050613455.1. Lineage (NCBI taxonomy): Eukaryota > Metazoa > Arthropoda > Insecta > Hymenoptera > Vespidae > Vespa > Vespa mandarinia. The sequence continues at coordinate 4,453,952 of NC_140825.1, read as the reverse complement.
ATTAGAATTTATTTCGTTATAGCTGACTTTAAATTCGTTTATATTTATCATTTTCTGTATTATTTTATGTTTTCTCTTTAATTTGAAATAATACGTCTAATCGTTTGAAATGTTTAATTCAGAATCATTATTAATATGAAAAATTAGACGTTATTTATGAACTCTCGATGAGATCTTACCCCCTTTTTTTCTTTGCTTTTTGTATTCTTCCGTTTTTTCTTCTTTTTTTTTTTCTTTCATTTTTCTTTTTCTTTTTCTCTCGTTAAAAAAGAAACGTCGATTTAATTTTTTAATCGATAATATCGCTTTGAAAACCATTGCCTTAGGCTCTAAAAGAACGACGTCGGTCCGTTAACCAAAAAAGGATCGGCGTATCATTGTGACGCCATTGGTACCTTTATGGGAAAGCTTAGTCAATCGTACCGACGAGTACAATGATTATTTGTTAAGCAACCACCGCGTTTTAACTAACCACGATGGGCCACGCAGCATTCTGATCATTCCCTCTTCTCTCTTTTTCTCTCTCTCTCTCTCTCTTTCTCCCTCCCCCAATCCTCTTCATCTCTCTTTCTCTCTCTCTCTCTCTCTCCCTCTCTCTCTGTCTTACCATCAGTGGCAACAAGTCTGTGTTCTTTTCCAACATGATTATCTTTTCGAATGGCCGTGAAATCGTGCAATGATACATTATTAAATATTCAATTATTAATTAGATACCGAAATAATAATGCGATCCCGATTAGGATTCTAATCGCGCAGACATTTAACTTGAATTAGTATCAATTATTTAACAAAAAACATTTCTCTTCGTCGTTCTTTTTCTTTCTCCCCCTCTTCTTTATTCATCGTTCTATGACAATGTTCGATTGATCTTCATCATGATTCCAAATCGTGGACATCGTTTATTTATTTAACTTGAATTTGTCATATCAATTATTCAGTAATAATAATAATAATAATAATAATAATAATAATAATAATAATAATAATAATAATAATAATAATAATAATAATAATAATAATAATAAAAAGAAAAGAAAAAAGTATAGGAAAGAAGAAAGAAGAGAAAAAGAAGGAAACGAGATTTTTTTGTATTCCCTTTTTTTTCTCTCCTTCTCTTCATTCATTCTTTCATCATGTAAATGATATATATATATATATATATATACATATTACATTCATTTAATATTTATCTATAAAGCGAGTACAATAAAGTTTTGAATGGTTAATTATAAAAGAGAAAAATAAAAACCACACAAAAAAAAGAAAAAAACAAAAAAAAAAGCAAAAAACAAAAAAGAAAAAAATATCATAATCTTTATGAGAGAATAAGAAATCTCGAGTTGAGCCGAAACAAAGTAGGTTTGGAGTAACTCGCGAATCGTCTTCTTCATCGTCCGCGGTGAAGCGTGCAAATAGTGAACGAACAGAGACGAAGGAGAAGGTGGGAGAAGGGGAGGATATGCGAGAGGGAGAAGAGGGACGAGGAGGAGTATGGAGGAGGGCTACTCGCACGCTCCGACTTTCCCTCGTTCAGCCACGGTCACTGTTGCAATGACGTAAGGCCCCCCCTAGAGTAGAGAGACTAGATAATTGTTAGCCTGCTAGCTAGCGCAGAAGAGACTCGCTTTATAATCTTCTCCATCATTCCGTGCCATTCCATTCTATTTCGTTCGACTTTCGTCTCTTTTATTCATTGCTACTGTATTTCCTTCTTCTTCTCTCTCTCTCTCTCTCTTTTCTTTTTTTATATTTTCTTTCTTCTTCTCCTATCTTTTCTTTTATCCCCTTCTTCCCCTTCTTCTTTTCATTGATAAAACAACCTTTTACACTTTAACTCCCATCTATTCGCTAACACGTGTCTATACGCATATATATATATATATATATATATATATGCGTATATGTGTGTGTGCGTGCGTGCGTGTGTATGTATATATTATAGGTGCATACGTAGTTAAAAAAAAAAAAAAAAGAATTTTATCCCTTCAAAGAATGAACGAAACAATCTTTGAAAATCTAGAAACATTAAATCATCATCTCGATCGATTTGTGAAAACAAAAAGAAGGAAAATATGAGATATTTCGCAGGACATGATGGCGTATATGCAATACTATCTGCGAAAGAAGAAGATGAAGAAGAAGAAGAGGAGAACGAGGAGGAGGAGGAGGAAGAAGAATAAGAAAAAGAAAAAGAAAAAGAAGTTAGAAGGCGTGAGTGACGGCAGACGATGCTAATGAGAGATCCTATCACTTAGTCTGACGTAACATGGCAGCAACTTCGTTCTTAAATTCGAGAGAGTTAATTCTATCAGAATAAAAGGAAAATGTTTCATTCATCATCATCATCATCATCATCATCATAATCCTCTTCGTTCGACGAATCGATCGTTATTATATTAATTGAAAAAAAAAGAAAAGAAAAAAAAGAAAAGGAAAAAAGAAAGGAAAAAAAAATAAAGAAAGACAAAAGAAAAATGATAATGATTCTGATTAGAATGTTTTGGAGGAAACGTTTTAACGTGAGTATCATATAAATTCGACAAAATCGTTCTATCGACTTACCGTCGTTATGATATTGTCTCGAAGCCAAAGAAACGGCGCCGGACGATGGCTGTTGCGTCGTAGGGGCTGTTGCCTGAGTGGTAGGACCGTGCGTTTGGCCGGACGAGTTAGTGTTGTTAGAATTAGCCGGTGTTGTAGCTGGACTCTTGTGTTCCTGATGACCGGATGAATCCTGATATCCCAAAAAATCACCTAAATCTGGGACGCATACGCTCTCGTACAAGTTATTCGCCGTAGTATTCTCCAATGAGGCCTTTTCAGCATCGACATCTAAATTTTTAAATGTAAAGTAACGTCAAAATCGAATGAATCCTTGAAGTGAAAATTTCTAATGAAATTTCTCTTCGATTCATTTCGTCATTCATTCATTTTTGTTTTCTTACTAATCACCTTATAAAAGATCCCTCAATGATAATAGGTATATTAAATATACCTTTTTATCATCTATGAACGATCATCGTGGATCTAATCGATCCGAATAAAATGATATAATTAATATAAATAATTTAATTTTGTCTTTTTTTAATTTATTTTATTAAAGGAGAAACAAAAAAGAGGAACGACCCGCGACAACGAGGATGATTCGTAACGTCGAATGAAACGACGATAATCAGACCGAGAAACGAGCTTTTATCTAAGCCTGATAGCGTTATAAATGCGACGCAATTATGACCACAAAATGGAGCATGTTAGCGATAGAAGGAGATTAATTGTCCTGTTGCTTTTAAAACTTTCCACGATCATTGTTATTATTAAAAAGGAAGAATTTTTCTTAACGTCAAATGACGAAAGTAAGAAAGGAAAATACAAAACGAAGATGGATTTTATGCCATAGGGATATAGATATATAAATATATATACATATATATAATAATATACATATGTATCTATATTTTCTTAAAGCGTAGAATCTTAGCTGGGTAATTTCGCAATGGCCCGGTACAACAATAGGACAAATTGAAGGAAAGCGAGGCAACAAACAACAACGCGATGATCGCAGATCGCTCCGGTCAGCGCGGAGCAAGTAAATAAGATTTCACCGTGACTTGATCGTGCTTGCCACAAATAGGAGGAGAAGGAGGAGGAGGAGGAGGACGAGGATGCAGCTTTTCAGTTTCTACTTTTTTTTCTTTCTCTCTCTCTCTTTCTTTCTCTCCCCCTTTTTTTTCTCCTTTTTCTTTTTTTTTTCCTTTTTTCTTTTTTTTTTTCACTTTGCAGGCGCAACAACGTTTCCTAATATCCGTTCTCGTTCATGGAATCAAAGCGATTACCCACGTTGCTAGGCGTATGTCACGGCGTTGTGTATGTATAATAACGTGCTAGAATAAACACTTTATTACCTCCATCGTCATATAGATCATTTGTGAGGATCTAAATGATCGTGGAAGATGATAATGATGATGATAATGATGATGATGATGATGATGATGATGATAATGAAGATGACGATGACGATGAATGTAGATATGAACGTGAGAACATAATCACGTTTACGTATGACATTTGATTTTAATTGTATATATAGCTATTCGATTATATGGACATCGAATAGTACGTATGTTAAATTTGAAAAAAGAGAGAGAGAGAGAGAGAACAAAACGACAAAACAAAACAAAAAGAGAAATGAAACACGCAGGAACGACAGAGTATGTCAATTTTCTAGCATGACGAATAGAGAAACGCGCGAATTAATCGATAAGGAAGTATGGGAGTTCGCTCGATGGAAGTTAAATCATGGATGAAGCTCCGCTTCCTGTCCTCCTTTCGATCCTATTCTTTTTTTCTTTTTTCTTTTTCTTCTTTTTTTTTCTCTTTTTTTCTTTTTTTTTCTTCTGTATTTTTTTTTTTGTTCCTTTCTTTCTGTCTTTTATTTTTCGATCGATAGACACACTCGACATGAAATAATTAATTATTCGGACGAACAAATCGGATGAGGAAGCATTAAAGGAAAAAAAAAAAAAAAAAAAAGTAATAATAAAGAGTCTGTGAAAAGATCGCCATTTCGAATAAGAGATATATTTTATAAATCGAAATCCATAGAAATTTTCTTATCGATGAAAAACATTCGAGCTCTCGTTTTCGTTCTCATCTTCTATCATCGGATAGATAGATCTCGAAGAGATCGAAACTCGAGTGGGATCCCTTAGGTATTCAATTGCCGGCTTGTAAAAGCACCTAAGTGGCCGAGACATTGGCACGGGACTGCTATTCTGTTGGTTGCAGGATATCCGGAATAAGAATTTCTATACCGAAAACTTTTCTCTCTCTCTCTCTCTCTCTCTCTCTTTCTTTATTTTTTTTTTCTTCGTCTTCGTCTTCTTCTTCTTCGTCTACGTAGTATTTCTTTCTCCCTTCCCCATTCTCTCCTTCGTTCGAATAAAAACTCTTAACGTCGATTCAATGTACGTAGGATGAAGTGGAGGAGGATGAGGAGGAGGAGGAGGAGAGGGAGGGAGGAACTACTACCACCATCATCACCAATACCACCAACACCAACACCAATACTACTACTATTATTATTACTTCCCCTTCGTCATTGTCCTTTGTCCGCGTACCTGCCGTGATATTGCGATTTTACGGAAATTCGATCTGTTTTTACCGATCCTGCTGCTGCTCCTGCAGGTCCGTTGCATCTAACGATCGATCGATCGATCGATCGATCGATCGATCGATCTATCTACATCGATCACAAGCGTACCACGTAAGTAACGTATTACACGTTCTTTTTTAGTATACGTAGTATTTTTTCTTTTTATTTATTTATTTTTTTTTCACATCTCACTCTTTTCGTTTGGAGATTACGCGTCTATGGATAAATTAATCAATGTACGAATGTGTCAATCATTGACTAATTTTTTTTTTTTCTTTTTCGTATACACATTGTATCGATTATTAAAAGTGACTTGAAAAAACAGGTGCAATGACGATCTATTTCCGTCGCAGAAAAGTGTACGTGTACATATATATATATATATATATATGTGTGTGTGTGTGTGTGTGTGTTAATTTTTTTTAAAATTCTTTTTTCTCTTTTTCTTTTTTTTTATCACGTTCTCAACCTTTAGAAGTTAAGAGTCTACGGATAAATTAATCAATGTACGGGCGTATCAATCGTTGACTAATTTTTTCGTAGACACGTTGTATCGAATATAAAAGAGGCTTTTAAAAAAAACAGGTGGAATGACGAGCCATCTTCGTCATAGAAATTAATATATACTTATAGGGTGTGTACACTTTTCTCGACGCTTTTTTTTTCTTTCTTTTTTTTCTCTTTTCTTCCCCCCCCCCCTTTTTCTTTTATTTATTCGTTCTCACCCTTTTCGCAGAAATTACGAGTCTACGAAGAGGTTAGTCAATGCATTCTCAGCGTATCATTCATTGATTAATTTGTTTGATTGATGAAGAGACTAGAAAGAAAAGGAAAAGGAAAAAAAAAAGAAGCCAAACGTGCAAGTGTATTCGTATTCCAAAAAGGAAAGGAAAAAGTAAGAAAAAAAAATGAGAAACGAGAAGAAAAGAAAAGACAAAAAAAAATAGAGGTAAAAAAAAAGAAAAAGAAAAAAGAGAGAAAAATTATCCACCTTTCTGAAGTATTTCGAGGTGTTCCCATAGAATATCACCCATGAAGGCCGGGGCACGTGCTAAAAAGGGTTCCTTTCCCATAGCGCAAATCTGTTTTCCGGTCATGTGCTGCCAGGGTTGCATGGCCACACCCTCCAACGAAAATTCACCGATAGCCCAATGCAACCAGTGGGCGACAGCTGCTTCCGACCATTGCCTTGGGTCTGAAAAAACATATATAATGAGATTATCTCATTAAGAACGATACCAACGTATACATTATCTCGGATATCACTTCAAGTTCCTGAGTAAAACTGGGACAAGAGAAAGAATCACATATGTGTATATTCTTTTATGGAATCATTTATATATATATATATATATATATTTTTTTCTTTTTTGTTTTTTTCTCTTTCTTTTATTTGAACAATACAGAACGGATGGAATATTTCATAAGCGGTTACGAAAAATCGATTACTCTGTTTTAGGCTAATGTTTTATTATTATTATTATAGAATTGTAAGTCTAATTAAAAGTCTAGAAGATCTCGAGATAGAGTATAATTGATTTTCAATATCATTTAAAAACTTTCAGTACACCCTTGTATATTGTTCATTAACGATACACCGTAGATGTACACGGTGTCAAAGTACGACAGTATTTTATTTTCAATGGAAATAAAAAAAAGAAACAAAAAAAAAAAAACAAAAAAAAAAAAAAGAAAAAATAGGAAATAAAAAAAAGAAAAGAAGAAGAAGTTATAAAAAATGTAGACGGCGACAGGGCGTCGTTAAAGATTCTTATAAATAATGTATTTATTATAAATCTAATAGAAGAAACACAAAGAGACATAGAGGCCTATCGTAAATCCATATAGAGTTCTCTTTGGGTAGAAGGAATACCGAGAAACATTGGAATGTCCCATTTGAAGTGCGCGCCCATATTTGCACGCGCGTCTTGCATTGTTTCGCGGTATCTTCCTACGTAAAAGTACAGTTCGGCTCATAATGCAAACAGAAATGATGTCGGCAAAACGAAACAGCACACGTTGACGTCTGACCAAATGACGTTCATTTCTTTTTATTTTCATCGAGAGAGAGAGAGAGAGAGAGAGAGAGAGAGAGAGAGAGAGAGAGAGAGAGAAAACGTAAATTAGTTATTATCAACTTATAACGAACTTATTAAGAATTCATTAGTTTTAACGCAAAGCTTACATGTATTTCAAATGAAATGTGGTTATATTCATTTAAGTGATCGTTTAGCACGATGTGATGATCGTTTAACAGAATGACGTTAAAAAAGTAAAAATAAAATAAAATGAAGAAGAAGTAAAAACGAAAAAAAAGGAAAAAAAAAAGAAAGAAAAAAGAAAACGAACGTTCTCTCTCTTTCTCTCTCCCTCTCTCTTTCTCTTTCTCTTTCTCTCTGTCTGTATATATCTCTCCGTCTCTTTCTCTCTTACTGGAAGAAGGAGGTGCGAAGGTAAACGTTCAGAAGAGTTAAACAAAGTCGAGACAAAACGGTCGGGTAAAAAAGAAAAAAAAAGAAAAAAAGGAAAAAAGAAAAGGAAAAAAAAAAAACAAAAATAGAAAAAGGAACAAAATTCACGTGTCACGAACGAAGCTGGTATACCTATAACGATCGAAATCTTTGCTTCGATCGAAATACACACTTTTCTCTTTCTTTATTTTCTTGAGCTACGTGATGAGAGAACCAACATCTTTTTATGAATGGAAGCCGACGATCAAATAAGAAAGAGAAAGAGAGAGAGAAAGAGGAGAGAGAGGGGAAAGAAAGAGAGGGAAAGAGAGAGAGAGAGAGAGAGAGAGAGAGAAAGCAGAAAGATTCGTAGAAAACGATGAGATACTTTCGCGCATACATCGAGATAAAGATAGATAGATAGATAAATAGATAGATAGATAGATAGAGAGAGAGAGGTAGAGAGAGAGAGAGAGAGAGACATGGCCGATAATATAATATAAATATAGAAAAGGTGAGTAAAGAGCAAGGCGAGCGTGTCTAACGGCATACCGCCATCAAAGCGACCGCCGATGTTTGAGGATCGTGCCGATGTTTACACAACTTATTCCTTGTCAGTATTGTTAACAGACTCTCTCTTCGTCTCTCTCTCTCTCTCTCTTTCTTTTACTCTCACTTTTTCTCCTTCATTTCTCCTCTACCTCTCAGTCGTCCCTCGTCATCCACACGAGTAAGATCTCATTGTTCAGAGTTTCAAGTGCGTACACGTAAGATTTTCGATAATATAAATTTTTTAAATTGTTCGTCCGATTTTATATATATATATATATGTATATAAGTAAGTATATAGATAATAATAATAATAATAATATGTAATAATGACGACGCGACGTTTATTTCGAAAACGCGAAAGTTAAAAATAAATAATATACAAAACGTTATTATTATTGGATAATCAAATAACGATAATCGAAATACACACGCATCTATGTATGTATGTATATATGTATGTATGTATATACTCTTTTATGGGGTCGAAAGATTTGTGAAAATCAAAGTTTTCTTTTTTTTCCGAAAAGACAGGACCACAATGATCTCGGTTAGAGTTGATTTAGGAAGGAAGGTCCACTCGACGACGCAGGTGGATAGAAACTTATTTTTCTGTACCTGTTGTACAAACGCACTTTTATCTGCCATAACATGTTTCCATTATAATGTTAACAAAGAAAGAAAAAGAAAAAAAAAGAAAAGAAAAAAAAAAAGAAAAGAAAAAAAAAAGAAAGGAGGAAAAGTGTAGATACGAAACGTGACAAAGGAAATACGTTATAATGTCATTAACGACGGTAGGAT
>NC_140825.1:4432500-4440000 GCF_050613455.1 Vespa mandarinia | reverse complement strand
AATAGTAACAATAAATGTAAATGTTATTTTCAAATGTAGATATACGTCGTATTATTCATTCTTATCATATCTCTACTACTTTATTATTATATACAACATACTAAAACATTAAAATGTATCGTTAAAAAAAGTATATTATCTCGACTATCGTATAAATTGTCTGGTATGTAGTAAATGTATGAGTAACGAGTAATCTTATTGGCGGATAAGAAGACAACGGAATAACCGCATCGTTAGTCAGGCAAAAGGGCGCACCGTTCATTTTCTTTCAACAGTTAAAGTGGGTTCCTACCCCTCGACAAGCTTAACGGACGTAGGACACGTGCCACCATCATCGTCTTCTCTCTTTCTTTCTACTCTTATTCTCCTCTTTCTCTATAAACTCACAGCAGCCAAACGAACGCTGCTGCTGCAGCTGTCGCGAACGAGCTGCTAGTCCTTGCATCAAAATGTTTTTGGAAGTTTTTCTTAATTCTGACTGCGCCTTTACCTTTTTTCCTTTTTATTTTTTTCCCCTCCCCCCCCCGTCCACCCCACCCTCTCTCTCTCTCACTTCTTTTTCTTTTCTCCCCCTTATCCTAATAAATATATTGAATTATTTTAATATGTTATTTATATAGGTATAAATATGTAGAAAATCAACAATGTTATTTAATAATTGATTATATATTATTTCTTTTTTTTTTTATAATACAAAGTTAATTTAAATATATATTGATAATATTCAATTATATTATATTTGAAACACAAATAAAAAAAAAATAAATAAATAAAAACAAGAATTTAATATAAATATATTAATAAAATAATATAATTGTAATTTAATATATTTCTTTTTTTTACTTTTGAAATAAAAATTTAATGCACTTTAGTTTTATTTTTGTAATTAAATATATATATTAACTTGATTATTTTTAATATATATATATATATATATATATATATATATATATATAAAATGAAAATAAAAAAGAAGATATTTTGAAGAAAATATTTTCAAACATTAGATGGTAGATAGTTTCGAAGTAATATATTTTCTATATCCATTCGAACAGAAGATATATATATATATATATATATATATATATATATAATTTCTCTCTCTTTCTTCACGAAACGAGTTGTAGGAATTCGAGGTAACGTTTTAAAAGCGATCCACTTGTAAGAGCGATTTGCGCTCGGGCACTTGAGCTCGTTGCGTGTGCATTAAGAAGCCGTGCACGGTGCAAAGCGCCCTACTGTGTGGCGGCTTACCTTGCACCCCGCGTTCAAGCAGGTCCGCTTGTTGTTAGGGAACGTATTTGTACACCTGTTGCATCGTTCGGCGATTACCGTAAAAGGTCCGTCTTCATTCGTTAAACAGAATTCAGATGGATAGGGTACTTATCTTATTCACGAACGATATTTAAATAGTTTTGCAATACGAAAAAGTAATTTTTTTTCTTTTCTTTTCATAACCAAAGGACGAGATTTTCCTTTTTTCCATCCTTTTTTTCCTTCCAAGAAAATTTATTAAAGAAATTAATGAAGAAAATTTTGTCAGATAGTAATGATATTATATATATATATATATATTTTCTTTTTGTTATTGTTATTGTTGTTGTTGTTTTTATTTGTCAAGTTTGAATGAAAAAAAAAAAAAAATGAAAGACCAAGGGAAAAGAAAATCGAAAAATATTAAGAAATATTATTAGATATATCATTATATGTACATGGTACAATAGAGATCGTCTGTTTTAAGCTTTAAGGGCAGATAGGAAGTACTTCGGAGGGAGAATAAGAAAGAAGAGAATGAGGAGGAGGAGGAGAAAAAGAAGGAGGAGTAGAAGTTTTTGCCACAGGTCGAGCCGATAACGACGCGTTAGCGACTATCAAGAAAAACCACATGCTTTCCTGAGATAAGAAAGCAACCGAGCAAAGAGAACTTAACATCCAAGGACTTCCCTTCTTAGTAAGAATAATTGAAGAAAATTAATAGTGACAAGTAGTTATCTGAGAATATTAATTTTTAAAAAATGATAGATATAAAGAGAGAGAGAGAGAGAGAGAGAGAGAGAGAGAGAGAAAAAGAAAGAGAAATAGAGAGAGAAATAGACAGGAATAGTAAAACAAAGATATTTTGATTTATTTTATAACGTGAACGTAAAATATGTATTATTGATTAGAGTACTAGAATAGATTGGAGTACATATATAAATATACATAAACGTAAAATACATATATATGTAAATATATTTACATACGAAATAGTATACCAATATCCGGAATATAGAAATAAATCCAATTTAAGAGAAGAACAAGTTTGTCTTTTTTTTTCCTTTCTTTTCTCTCTCTCTCTCTCTCTCTCTCTCTCTCTCTCTCTCTCTCTCTCTCTCTCGTGATCCTCTCTTCGAAGTAATACATTAAAAGAGAAAAAGAGAAAGAGAGAGAAAGAAAGGGAAGGAGGAGGGTAAAGGGTGAGGCTTTAGGCGATAGGAGGAGTCGGCCGTGGCGATAAGCTTGAGCGGCAACAAGTGGTAGCGCCATTGTTGGCCGGTGATTATCAAGAAACCGCGTGTTTCGCCGAGATACGCTTTAGAAACGGAGTGTGTTCGATGATAATGGAATGGTGCACGGCATGCCGACTTCCTGAGGTGGTGCTACCAATACGAACGTTAGCAGCGACTTGCATTGGTTCATCATCGTCGTCGTCGTCGTCGTCGTCGTCGTAGTCGTCATCGTCGTCTGTTCAACGACGTAAGTCTCTCTCTCTCTCTCTCTCTCTCTCTCTCTCTCTCTCTCTCTTTCTCTCTCTCTCATTCAACGATATTGCCGTTGGACCGTAGGCCAATTATCGTGCCATGGCTGATTAGCCGTTACTCTCAGCGTGCCAGATAAAGTATGCGATTACGACGAATCGCATCGTTTATCGTTTCGCCACGAACAAGAAAGAGAGACAGAGAAAGAGAGAGAGAAAGAGAGAGAGACATTTTTACGTTCCTATTTCGGTATATTTTTCTATACGAAATAGATGAACGTATAAATATATTAAGAAAATTCAATTTTCTATAATAGATCATCAGAGATTTTTATACGGTTTATGATACTTGAATCAAGGGGAATAATATTTATCCAATTGTTAACAAAATTAAATGTAAATTTAAATAAAAAAAATATATATATCTCGAATTGTTAATTGTTTTGTTGGATGGAGGGGGAAGGAAGGAAGAGTAGGAATGAAAGATATTCGCGATTTTAATTTTTAAGAAATACGATAGCAATGTAGTATTGAAAGAGAGAGAGAGAGAGAGAAAGAGAGAGAAAAAGAGAATGATAGAATAGTATAAGTTGGAAAGTTAAGGTTTACTCGAGTCGAGTAAGAGGAAGGAATCGAGTTGGCGCTCGGATTCCGTCTTCGACCGCAATATCTATGTACGAAGAAAACGGATCGAGCCATTCCCTCAAACCGGTTGGCAGGAAGCTTCGGTGCTCGATCGCTCGATCGGTGTGCTGGGGAATCTCGGAGAGTTCGCGGATGAGTTTGTGAGAGTAGAGGTATACTCTACTTATGGAAGCGTCTCTCTCTCTCTCTCTTTGGTACAGGAAACGGTTGGTAGTAGTAATAGTAGTAATAGCGTGGCGTCATTGACATCTCTCTGCCGAGCTGTCAGCACGTACTCACGTTCATGTGTACATATATATATATATATATGTACATACACATATATATATATATGTACACACACATATATATGTATGTATGTATGTATGTATATATGTATGTATGTATGTAAGTACGTACGTACGTACGTACGTACGTATTAACGTATTTTCTCGTCGGGTTAATCTGCAGCAAGTAGAAACGATTGCACCGTATCCAATGTCAAAGTCAGAGTTAAAAACATTTAGAGGGCGAAACGTATTACGAGGGAATTCAGTAAAGTAAGGGAAATGGAAAGAGGTGTAGTTGTTTAGGAACGATTAAACGTCAAAATGAAATCGACACGGTCGATTTAAATTGAGAAATATTTCGCGTTATATACGCGCCCACGTATATACGCGCGTTTTAGTTTTCCAACGGGTAAATGCGTAAACTTGCACACATATATATATATATATATATATATATATATATATATATATACATATATATACAAGCATACACACATAAATATATAAATAAATATATATATATATGTGTGTATATATATAAATATATTTACGCACGAAAGTTCGATTTAGGCGCAGTTATATAGAGAACGTACCTCTCGGCCTGCCATACGACTTCATGGCCTTGATTCCCATTCCGACGTATGCGTCCGTAGTAGCGTAGTCCACGTACATGTGTGCCGTCGTCCTCGTATAATCGGCGAACATGCACGAACCCCGAGATACTGTCATTAGGCCGAATATCGATGATGGCGGTGCACGTGCGCGGTCGGCAGTCGTTCAGAGCTGCCCCGCGACGAGACCTTCCTTCGCAAAAAGTCACCTTCGACGAGAACAACGACGAACGGTTTGACTCCACCACGATAACGATTACGACGAAACTCGAGAAGAAGAAGACGCATTCTCGTACGAAAGAGATTGAAAGTATATAAAACTTAGAGAATTATATCATTTTAGAAGAATAGGAAGAGGAAGAGGAAGAAGAAGAAAAAAAAGAAGAAGAAAAAGAGAATATCGTACGATGACGACTAACGTTCTCCACGACTGGATAGTGTCTTTTAAAATGACGACGATGACGAAGATGACGAAAAGATGAAGAAGAAGAAGGTGATAGCGAAGTTAGAGAAGCTCACAGTCGTGTCCAGCATGTGTTTGCTATCAATTCATAACCGCGAGCTACGGTGCTATTTCCGACTACCTGCTTGCGCAATAGGCCACTGAGAAAGAGGAAGAAGGACAGAGAGAGAGAGAGAGAGAGAGAGAGAGAGAGAGAGAGCTAGCGTGGACGAAAATATGAATCGTCGCCTAAAATACGGCGTGAACGTGACGATCCGCGTAGGAGACGAAGAAGACGACGAAGAAGTAAGAAGAAGAGGAAGTGGAAGAAGAAGGGGGATTCGAGGGGGTGGGTGGGGGTGGACTTTCATGCACACTCACGCACTCGCGCATCAAAGTACACAGCGATAACGACAGTGATAGCAACGACGACAACGACGACAACGACGACAACGACGATGACGACGACGATGATGATGATGACCACTGACAAGGGGTGGGGAGGACGAATTCGGTTCTTCTCGACTTCGTCACGATATTTTTTGTCCTTCCTTTTTTATCCAATCGAGACAAGAGTATCACAGAAACGTTACGATATACATATACATATATATACATATATATGAATATATATATATATATATATATATATCTCGGTTAATTCAACGTCGCGATCCGCGTCGCCTTTATAAAACAGAGACGGAAAAGAGTCGGAGACGCTCGTCCGTTCGCGAAGCAAAGCACCGTGGCTGCTACGAGAAGATAGAGAGGAGAACGCGCGCGCGTACGGCGCGCGTGCGAGCGTCGCCAAGGAGGGGAGAGGTTTTTAAGAGGGAGAAGGAGAAAGGAGGAGAGACGTTCAAGACGTACGGGTGGGAGTACCACGAGCAAAGGGACAAGAAAAAGAAACGTGTGTGTGTATGTCTTATGTGTAGGTAGGAGGGTGGAAGGGAGAGAACGAGAGAAGGAGAGAGAGAGAGAGAGAGAGAGAGAGAGAGAGAGAGAGAGAAAGAGAGAGAGAAAGAAAGAGAGAGATGCATATGCGAGGGAGACGCACGTGGAGAGCAACGGACGGCTTCCTTCCTTTCTTCCTTCCTTCTTTCTTTCCTTTCTTTCTTTTATTTATTTATTATTTTTTTTTCCTAAGAAGACCTAGTAATAAGTTCGCGATTATGCGAGGATTTTAATAAATTACCTCGCTTATGTTTTCGAAAGCGCTTACGTTTTCTTTTCTGGTCATTAAATATTTACATGTAGTTATATATTCTCTCTCTCTCTCTCTCTCTCTCTCTCTCTCTCTCTCTCTCTCTCTCTCTGCTTATTACATATATATCATATGTTATTATAAAATTAAATGATAATGTGCAAATGTAATTTTTAACGTAAATTTTAATAATTATATATATATATATATATACATATATATATATATACATATGCAATTATGATTGAAGAAATCAAATACCTCTGAAATACAATTGGACGAGGAAAATTAATAAGACGAAGGGCATCATTGAGTAAGGAGAAAAAGAGAGAAGTTAAAACGGTTGAGAAACCGAGAGAGAGAGAGAGAGAGAGAGAGAAAAGTGGTGGGAGAAACACACTTGACTCGCAGCCCCCACCATTCAGTTACTCGCTCTTCGCCAGTTTTATGAATGAATTCTCCCGTGGAGAAGCCCGAGGCGCGCGACGTATTGCGGCGGCTCGAGACCGAACGTAGCCGAGCATGACCGACGTCAGCCGAAAGAGACAGGGCCGTTTCCTTTCTTCAATCGCGGCGGCTCGCTTACTCGGATTCATTCATGCTCGCGTTTAGTCAGCGGCCGGTAGTAAGTACTTCGTTCACACACGAGACACATTGACGGTTCTTTTTTGAATCCCTCTCTTCCCCCATCGTTCTTTGTATATACGTACGTATGTATTTATATATGTATGTATATATCTATTTATGTATAAAGACATTTACACACATATATATATGTATATATATATATATATGTGTATATCGTTTCATGTGTATCAATTGAAATTACCAAATAATTTTTTAATTAATAATAATAATAATTCTTATTAACATTCCTATAATAATATCTTTTTCAGTAAACGACATTTTCAACAGTTATTATATATCACGAAACTTATTGCGTATTCTTATTGAAACGTCCTTGCAGGACATGTGAGAAACTTTGTAAATAATTTAACCTCGGTTAAAAGAGAAACGTTTTCGTATGATTCGTTACCGAACGAGCTCTGTCGTTTCGCGCGCGAGCAAGAAAAAGAAGGAACGAAAAAAAAGAAAGAAGAAGAAGAAAAAAAATAACTGCGCCTCGTCTCGTGTTAGCGTGTAATTATCCTTGAGATTCTCCGTCGGTTGTCTTTTAATATTTTTCTTCGGTTTTTTCTCTCTCTCTCTCTCTCTCTGTATTTTTCTATCTCTACTTATTATATCCGGAGAGAGAGAGAGAGAGAGAGAGAGAGAGAAAGAGAGAGAGAGAAAGAGAAAGAGAAAGATAGTACCGGTTACGAACGGACGCAGGTTATTAAATGGTGCGCGCGATAAAGGAAAGAGAGCTGACGCGGAAGCGAATGGTTACGACTAAGATAGATTTTACGATGAATAAGATAGAGAAGATAGTAAGATCGATAAAGAATATTATGAACGGAGACGATATAAGACTACTACTGTCGTTTAGAAAAGCGGACGACGATGCGTATGATTACAATCCATAAGTACCCATCATTTTATTTTCAATGTGTTAGTAATTATGGAAATAGTATGAGTGAAAAATATCGGAC
>NC_140825.1:4422500-4430000 GCF_050613455.1 Vespa mandarinia | reverse complement strand
AAGCAGGAGGACTCCCCATTTGTGACTCTTTCCCTTCCCCCCGTTTGTCTCTCTCTTCCTCTCTCTCTCTTTCTCCATCCATCCGTCTCTATCCCTCTCCCTCTTTCCTAGAGCTAACGAGCCGTCGCTCTCACGAAGTGCACATCACGAATCTTGCGTAACGTCGTGCTAACTCTCCTCGTGTTTTACCCTCCTCCTCCTCCTCCTCCTCATATTCCTCTCTCTCTCTCTCTCCTTCCTCCTCTTCCTCCTCCTCCTCTTCTATCTCGTGTCAACCTCTTCCCTCCACCATCTCTTAGTAGCTTTCTCGGCCAAACTTTACGTTTTTATTATTATACGAGCTCGCAACCTGATCGATGCTTTACTCTCGCAATACACGATTATATTGCGGCACATCGGATCGTTGCCGCGTGAAAGTCCAGCGGTACATAGAGGGAAAGAGGGACACGACGAAGGAGGGAAAGAGTTGACAATTTCCGGTCTCTCTCTCTCTCTCTCTCTCTCTCTCTCTCTGAACCGAATCGAACCGAACTGAATATGTGAGACGGATAGGACTTCTATTTTTATCTTTTAATGTAACTATTCTGTAAGGGACATTCGAAGGTATTCCTCTCCCTCTCTCTCTTTCTTTTTTTTTATTCTATACCGGCAGATCAAACGTATTTTTCATTTTAGTATTCATAGAACAAAACACTGTCCATGTAAATAAGTACCTCTTGGATATTATGTATATATGATATTAGTATAACTGTTTTATATATATATATATATATATATATATATATATATACATATTAAGAATAGTATTTCTTCATTCTGTATGGTTCGTTTATCTATCGTATAAAACGTAAGAAGAATCATAATCGTCGTTCGATCGAATCTTGACAGATTGTTTGAAAAGTAAGCAAGAAAGATAATAAGAGAAAAATAAAAGACATTTACTTACGCAAATGCCATGAGCAATTAACTCGAATTATCAATTCATTAATTACGATCTATTGCGTTTAACAACAAATTAACATGATCGATCGACATTTTCGATTAACTCGTCTCGGCGAACAGGATATTATTTCTTTTTTACTATTATACATTCGATCTTATCTATCTATCTCTCATTCTCTCTCTCTCTCTCTCTCTCTCTCTTTTGTTATAATCAGAGAATCTAATTGTCAGTTTGGACTAACACTTACGCAAGAGGAAATTATCTTTATATGGAAGCTCATACATATTTTCCTTTCATTTTTCTTTTATATATATGTATATATATATATATAAAAAAACGTAGTAGGAAACAACGTGAAAATAAATAATATGGATTATAACGAGGGGTTTTCACTGATAGTAATAAAAACAAGTTCTCTCTTTATAATCTCAAATCAATAGACGAAAGAAAGAAAAGAAAAAAAAAAAAGGAAAGAAGGAAAAGGAAAACTAGAAACAAAACAAAACAAAACAAAAAACAAGTTAAATAGGTGAAATGATGACCGTTATGTTACGAGTAAAAACACGAGGAGTATAACAAACGATCCTTTTGCGAAGCGCGTTGTGTCTTCTACGTTGTCGGCGAGGTACCTAATGCCTAACACAAAAATATGAGAAACACGTATAAGCGCGACAGAGCGCCGGAAACGAGCTCTTGTCTAACATTAATGTACTCGAGTACGAAGTTAGTGAATGAACGGGACGAACCGTCTAAGCGCGTGAGGTATGAGAGAGAAAAAGAAAGAGAAAGAGGAAGATAGATAGAGAGAGAGAGAGAGAGAGAGAGAGAGAGAACGGAGAAGAGTGGAGTGGATAAGAGAGGACTATCCTCTTCGTCTCTAACGTCGTCTACACTTCTTTACAGTACTACACTCTCGACGAATTGCATACGAATGCATACTGAGACGAAAGAGAGAAAGAGACAGAAAGAGGGATAAAAAAAGAGAAAAAGAAAAAACTTTTCGTTCGTGTTAACAGTGATTCTGTTTCGAAGAATTTTATATTGAAATTGATTGAGGATAACCTTCGATTTCTTTTTTTTTTTTTTTTTTCTACTATCCCTCATCTTCGTTTCGAATGAACCGAGACTTCATTTTTCTTTCTTTCTTTCTTTCTTTTTCATTCATTGTTTCTCTTCTCTTACTTATCTTTTCTTATCTTTTTCTTTTTTTTTCTTTTCTCCTTCTTTTTCCCTTTCTCCTTTGGAGTCATTCGCGTTCGAAATAATCGCGAGTTTTAAGCATCGGATGCTTGTTAATAATCGTGTCATAAAAAAAAATGAGATTATTTGTAACAATAATACGCCGTAGTTAATAGACGCGTTTTCTCAAATGAAACGAAACGAAACGAAACGAAACGAAAAGAAACGAAACGAAATGACGATAAAAACGTCAACGAGGCTATTCGGGGTCTATTAATTGTCGTTAAAAATATACGAGTAATTCTTGCGCACATAGAAATTCAGGGACGTTTAAAAAGGTTTAAAAACGAGAAGAGGAGGCAAGAGTAGTCTCGGCGATGACTTTATCGCTTCTACATTTTATGCATATCGCGCTTTTGCGGTTTATTCGTATTATCACCACTCTCGGTTTGTTTTTTTTTATCCTTTTTTTTTTCTCTCTCTCTCTCTCTCTCTCTCTCTCTTCTTTCTTTCTTTCCTCCTTTTACATTAGAACTACTTTCCGGTTTCTTTATTTTCCTGTTGTTATGTTTTATCATTTTCTTTCCCTTCTTTTTGTTTCGTTTTGTTTGCCACTTTTTCTTTCCCTTTCTTTTTCCCTCGGAAAGAATCTGAATATTAAGAGAGGAAGGAAAAGAAAAGAAAGGGAAAGAAGAGGAAAGAAGAAAATGAAAACAGATATTTACTATCCAAAGCGATTGTACGCAATTATAATTGTATTATATCTCATAATAATAATAATAACAATAATAATAATAATAATAATAATAATAACATACTATATATATATAATATCCATTGAAATTTCGTTTGACTCATTCCGTATACATAGGGATATAGATACATGTATGTATACTTAGAAAGTTCGCAAACTGTGGCGTCCAAGGACGTTCTTTGTCTTTGTTCTCCGTTGGTCGTTGGGTAACGACGCGTTTCCAGTGATCCACACACTACTATGTGGCTCGAAACTTTTCTAAAGGACAAGAGAGCCCGCGGAGTCCCGCGTTCTGGTGCCGAACGTGTGCACACGTGTGTTTTCGAATTGTTCGCCGCGAGTATGGACAGACAGACAGACAGACAGACAGACAGACAGGGAGATAGACAGACAGACAAACTGACAGAGAGAGAGAGAGAGAGAGAGAGAGAGAGAGAGACAGTAGACGACACAGAGAAGAAGGAAGGGGTGGAGACGGAGGGAATACAGAGGGGCTCCTCTCTTCGAAGGGAAGAACGAATGTGGATGCGGAACAAGGAGGTGGAGCACTAGGTGGAGGACAGGAGAGAAGAAGAAGAGGTGGAGGAGGTGGAGGAGGAGGAGACTGGGAGGGAGCTAGCAGAGTTATGCCTGGGTGAGCACACGTCCGGTCATTATCGGAGCTTATCTACATGAGCACACCTCAAACGTACCCAACCAAGCCGCATAGCGTATGTATGTAACGTTGGAGAGTCGCCGAGAGTATTACAAGCGTGTGTTGTAAAAGTACGTTCCACGTTCTTTTTTTTTTTTTCCTTTTCTTCTTCTGCTTTTTTTTCTTTTTTTCTTATTTTTTTTTTTTTTTCGCAAACGAACAAACTTATGCGACCTGGCTCCGTCCCTTAGTCCCAATCCCAGCCCATCCCCCCACACTTTCCCGCATCCACCAACCCTCGCCCCTCACTTCCCCCTCCCATCCGCATTATCGGTAAGTATATCTATGAGTAAAATTCATTCGTACGAGTGATCGCTTTGTAAGATCTAAAGTTTTCCCGAAAAAAAAAGCAGAAGAGAAAAGGAAAAAGAGAAAAAACGAAAAGAACAGAGAGAAAAGATAAAATGGAAAAGGATCGATACTTTTCGGCGGTGGACGGACGATATCAATCTATTGCGAGGATCGAAAAATTCGTCGCGTCGATCTCGTAAAAAAAAAAGAAAAAAAAAAAAAAAGAAAAAAACAGATAGAAAAAAAAATAAAAGAAAAAAAATGTCGCGTCCAATTTCGTCGCGTTCGATTAGAAAAACGTTTCGTCATCGTCGGCGTTACGTTAAGTCTTGTCGTGTAACGCGCGAGCAAGTGGAACACGACACTCCGACGATCATTTTTGAAGCACAGAGGTCAGCCACGATGTACGAAGAGGGCAGCAGCGCAAAGGGGAAGCACGCTTCGATGCTCCCGCCAGTGCCGCGAGTCGACTCGACTCGACTCGACTCGACTCGAGTTGAGTTGAGTTGAGTTGAGTTAAGTCGACTCGTATAGAAACGATACGATGAGGTGGAGGATGAAGAGGAGGAGGACAAACGAATGAGGGATCATCATCGGGCGGGAAAAGGTTGTTGATAGGTATGCCAAACGATTTCTTCTACATTCTCTTAAAAGGGCTCGAAACTTATAACCATTTCAAATGCTCTATCTATCTATCTATCATATTACGTGTATTACAATAATTATCATGTATTACAATTATTGATACTGTTCAATGTTATCGTGATAAAAGTAAAAAATTGAGTATCTCGGAGGGGATAATTATTTTCAAATAATTATCGAAATAATTTTATAATAATTTTCGAAATAATTATACAATATAACGAGCTTCTTAGAATGGTTGAACAATTAGGAGGTTTAAGAAGGAAAGATATTTAATGTTCTCATTAGCAAACGAAATCAATTGTGCGAGACGGTCGTAAACACGTTATTATAATTAAGGAATTATTTTTATTTCTCACTGTACTAAAAATAACTACCTACATTCATACATATATACGTAAATCGTGCAGACATTCATGTACTTATATATATATATATATATATATATATATATATATATATATATATATTGTTTTTTTTTCTTTCTTTTTTCCCCCCTTTCGTAGTTTGCATATCATCCTATTCTAAGAGCTTTGGTCGCGGTAACCCTTTCGATTCGCTAGAGAATACCCACGAACATACTGCTACTTGTTGTTATCTGGCATTGTCTTGCCTCCCCTTCCCTTTCCCTTGAAACTTTACGCTGCGTGAGGAGACGCCATTCTGCTCGACCACCTCGTGAGAGAAACTCCTTCTCGCAGCTTAATTAACGATCATCGGCAAGTTCGTTCCTTCAATTCACAGTCGTTTACATTCGCTCGCCCGTATAGTACTTACTCCTTCCTTTTTTCCCCTCCCCTCCCCTCCCCTCCTCCTCCTTCTTCTTCTTCTTCTTCTTCTTCTTCTTCTTTTACTTTATCTTTTTCTTCTTCTTCTTCTTCTTCATACGCACATACATAAATTTTTTTCATCCATACTTAACCCACCTAAGTACTTTTCTTCACATTTCTCTCTCTTTCTCTCCTTTTTTTTTCTCTTTCTTACTTCTTTTTTTTTTTTTTTTTTTTTTTTTCGTTAGGGTCACATCGAAAAATATTACAGAAAGAGAGGGTGTTAATCCTTCGTGGCATTTTTTCCGCAAGACGACGAATCAGAGCAAGACGATGAATTAATTAATTCAGTTAAATGATGTATCGTCAAAGAAATCTCGGTGAAGTTGAAACAAAAATTAAAAAAAGAAAAAAAAAACAGGAAATGAAAAGAAGAAAAAAAAAGAGAGACAGAAAAGGAAAAAGAAATAATAATAAAAAGTTATTATAGAAATTCTTTAAGGATCTAAACAGTTCTAATCGCATGGAATCAAAAGCTTTGAAAAGTCCGTCTTTTGAAGAAAAAAAAAAAAAAAAAAAAAAAAAAAAGATAAAAGAAATAAAAAAATAGATGAATAGAATAAAATAAAATAAATAAATAAATAACAAGAATGATAATGCGCGAACACATAGAAAATACTTTGATTTCACTTTCGGTTATTACATAAACATACATGCATACATACATAGATATATGCGCACATGCACGCAGACATATAAAAAGACAGACAGACAGACAGACAGACAGATAGGCAGATAGATATACGTATAGGCACAAAATTAGCGTTAACAAGTTTATACCAGGTTCCGTCGTTCGATTCCCACCTTCGCTCGAGGTGACGGCTCGTGAAAGCGTATAGTTCGGTCTTAGTTAAAAAACGGGCCTCCTGTTGTAACTTTTTCTTAAGTTTATTAGACGTTAGAGACACACGATATATAATAGATTCGTAAGAGTATTACGTGTTACGGATATGGAGCGGAAAGCGTTGTCGTTTCTTATCTCCCTGTTCCAAAAGTAAATTACGAGCAAAGTAAGTAACTAAGCTTCTGTACGCGCTCTCGTTCAAATATTAAATTGATATCTTTATATGTATTAGTGTACACGAGTATGTCTATAACTATTTTGTTGATATTAAGTGATAGATATATATTACGATATTGATAATTGCCATCGATATTAATCATCGATTTCATTCATTTTTATATCGAATCTATTTCATTCTTGCCAGTTTCTTTTTTCTTTGTCTCTTTTTTTTTCCTTCTTCTTCTTCTTCTTTTTCTCTTTTACGTTCACCGGAAACTCCAATTACCTATATTTCTTTTTTCCTTCTTCTTCGCACCTAATCACAATGAGAACAATTTGAAAAATTGTTTTATCAATTAAGCCGTACATTTTCATTATGTAGATAACAATTCGTTCATTTTTACGATAAGCCGTAACTACTATCGCAGTTTTTTTTTCTTCTTCTTTTTCTTTTTTTTTTTCTTTGTCTTTTTTTTTTCTTCTTTTTACGAGATATCGAAAAAACGTTCATCGGGTTTTAACCGATTTACAGATTAATTTTTTAACAGGTTATATTAAGGGAAAATAATAACAATAATAATCATTTGGATGAAGACAATTGTTTAGATCTTTCCTGACGTGAAAAAAAAAGAAAGAAAAAAAAAGAAAAAAAGAAGAAACTAAAAATAAACGATAGAAATAAAATCGTAGTATTAATAATACAATGTAACAAGTGTCCGATTCGAAATTTATAAAAGTATCGAAGGAAGGAGAGAAAAGGAAAAAACACACACGCACACATTTTAATTTAACAGTTATGGGATAATCGATAGTAAAATTATCGAGAGGTATTCAATAGAGTGACTTGTAAATCCCTTTGGGCGATATTCGCGTGATTTCATTGAGCACGCTATTTCCTTTATCTCTTTTTCTTTCTCTCGATTCATATTCCATCCATAAGTTCTCTCTCTCTTTCTCTCTATCTATCTATCTCTCTTTCTTTATATTTTTAAAATACAGCTTAACCTTGTTTCCGCTGGCCTGAAAAAGAAAGGAGATTGACGCGCAATTTATGCATACACGATGGAAACGCGTAGAGACATCGGTTGGGGTCGTTTGGATTCGTGCAATAGTAGAAATGATCGATGGCGCCGGAAACGAGAAGCAACATAGATCGTTTGTATA
>NC_140825.1:4407500-4415000 GCF_050613455.1 Vespa mandarinia | reverse complement strand
CTTTTCAATTACTTTTTCCCATTATTTTTGATATCTCACGTATTCACGTGAATAATATAATGGATATATTGAGATTGTAAAGGCTGTGTGTGTACGCACGTATGTGCGTGCGTGCGTGCGTGCGTGCGTTCGTGGTTTGTTTGTTTTTTTTTTTTACTTCTATCGATTTGCCCATAGATTTAATTTGTTATATTTATCGATAAATTAATATTATAATTAATAATTTAGTTTATTAGTATTAATTTGTTATATAATACATATATAATAATAATAATAATAATAATAATAATAATAATAATACGTAATTTATATTGAAAATATATTCGTAAGAAAAACTTACGTCACATTTAAAAGACATTCCAATAATGTATATTAACGATATTATAATTAAATCATCAAAATTTATAAGAAATATCTTTCAAGGAGAAAAGAGGCGCAAGGATCATCTCGAAGAACTCGCTCATAAGCATAGACATATACAGACACATAGGCATCACACACAACACACACAGGCTCACACATACATACATACATGGAGATGCTCGCAAAAAAAACACGTAGCTCGTTCCTCGAGCTGGCGCGTGGCTCAAGGAGGGTGTAGAAGGGATACACGCGGAGGGGTTGGTGGAGGGGGAAGCAAACGGTGAACGGCCTAGGCTCCATAGAATATGTATATGCCGATCCACTGCCGATATAATAAATTCCCACTCGAGCCGATTTCCGGCTTCTACATGGAAACGAATGACTCGATGGAATTGTGTTGTAAATAG
This sequence comes from Vespa mandarinia, assembly GCF_050613455.1. Lineage (NCBI taxonomy): Eukaryota > Metazoa > Arthropoda > Insecta > Hymenoptera > Vespidae > Vespa > Vespa mandarinia. The sequence continues at coordinate 4,414,230 of NC_140825.1, read as the reverse complement.
GTAACCCAACGGAGCAACAAGTTGCTGTACTATACTCGAAAATTTATAAATTTTCTATTTGATTCGATTCGATTATTCGAAATTAAATCTATCGAACTTCGTTCGATCTATTTTATAATAATTATTTTTTTTCAAAAATATCGACGATCGATATGGAAACGAACGGGACTCGATGAAATTGTTAATATGAAATAAATATTTATCTTAGCGAGTGATACAAACCATTTTGTAAAAATTGTGTATTAATTATTAAGGAAAAAAAAAGAAAAAAAAAAAAACAAAAAAGAAAAAGAAAACAAAAAAGAAAAAACAAAAAAAGAGATAAAAGAAAATAAACGAAAACAAAAGTGAAAACGAAAAACCAAAAGAAAAAAGCGAAAACACATGCAAAAAAGAAAAAGAATAAGAGGAAGAAAATATTAACAATCAAATGTAATTTTTCTAAGATAAACGATAGGTATTGTTCGCGTGTTTAGAACGAAATCTGAGTAGTGCTTAATGAGCGGAGAAACCGCGAAGTGAACGTTGAGAAGCTGAGAAAGAGAGAAAGAGAAAGAGAGAGAGAGAGAGAGAGAGAGAGAGAGAGAGAGAGAGAAAGAGTACGATAGGAAAATAGTGATCCAGCGGATGCTGGGCACCACTGAGAAGCACGCCAACTAAAGAGAGAAAGAGATAGGTAGATAGATAGATAAGAGAAGGAGGAAGAGAGAGAGAGAGAGAGAGAGATACAAGAAGAGAAGGAAGAAGGAAGCTAAAGGATAGAAGGGAGGGCACGTTCGTCGACTTATAAATAAATCTCGATCGCGTGGCTCTCTCCCCACCATCGAAGTCCAGCATCCGTATCTTTTGCCCCCACCCCTTCCTCCCCTTACCACCTCCCCCTATCTCCTACCTCCCACCCGTCGTCTCTTACCTCTTACGTCCGGAAGCGTGCCCATGTAGAAAAGGTACTTCTTATCCTAGAAATATGCATTCACCTTCCTATATATCACTATAGCTTTATTCGTACGAATAAAACTACCCTTTTTTTCTTTTCTTGTTTTTTTTTTTTTTTTCTTTTTTTTCTTTCTTTATTCCAGACTCTTTCTTTTTATTTCGTCGTTTATTTCTAATATAACATAAGCTCGAACTCGAATTACTTATAGATTACTGCGAGAATTATTAATTCTATTCGTTGTAACGATAAATATATTTATTTTATATGTAAAAGTTATTAATTAGACGTTATTAATTAGAAATTAATTCAAATTGATGTGTAAAAGAAGATGAAGATGAGAATGAGAATGAGAATGAAGATAAAGAAGTAGAAGACATCGTTAAATCATTAATTTTCAATCATTTTAAAAAAGATATCTCTTTATCTCTAAATACTCATCGTATAGAAAAACGATGTAATGATCCATCGAAATTTGCATTTTTAACTTATATTTGGAATGATTTGAAAGATGTTCTATACGTATAGAAAAATGATGTAATGATCGTTCGAAATTTGCATTCTTAACTCATATTTGGAATGATTTGAAAGAAGTTCTATCTCGCCTGGTTACAAGGTGTAGGAAGAGAATTCTAAGCGAACATCTCTCTCTCTCTCTCTCTCTCTCTCTCTCTCTTTCTCTCTCTCTCTTTCTTTTTCTCTTTCTGACACCACTCACACACAAACAGACACACACACACGAAGAAATACATACATTCGCATAGAAATACATACAACACACTCGAATGACCTTACTTCTTTCTCTCTTTCTCGGCAAAACCTGTTCGGCTTCCTCCGGCGTTCGTTCCTCTACGTTCGCGATCCCTCCCGGCAGAATCAATTATTTCCTTTCTTTATTTTATTTGTTTAGCATCGTAGCGCTAATCAACGTACCAGAACGAGCACGACATCCGTTCGATCGGGAACGTGGCGCCTTGTCAGGATCCATGACACAATGACACAGACTCCTATAATATCGTTATCACTTTTTTCTCTTTTTTTCTTCTTTTTCTTTTTTTATTTATTTACCTCTCCCTCTCTCTCTCTCTCTCTCTCTCTCTCTCTTGCTCTCTCTCTCTCTCTTGTGTAATCTCCTTTATAATCAGACAGAACGAAAAATTGTAAAGAAAATCATTCGTTCGAATTGCGTATTAAATAGATACCATAATTAGATATATATATATATATATTATTTACTACTGATCACAACAGAATAATCATCAAACTATTCTAAATGAGAAAAAAGATAAAAAAAAATTCAAACTCTACTTGTCGTTAGAATTAGATTAGACGAAGATTCGTAAAAAACCCGCACACGGATATACACACACACACAGACACACCTGCATACACGCACCCACCCACCAACCCACCCACGCACGCACGCATATGCCCTTATTTACATTACATAGGTATTAACAAAACGAATCGAAGTATTCCAAAACATCATATGAAATATTCTCGTTTACTTACGATTCAGACGAACGATTTGATTGAAAAGTTGTTGATCCTTTGACGTGACGCAAACTTCGACCAAGTTCCACAAGAGGAAGACACCTTTCGGTAAAGACATTTGATGATTTTATCGTGCCAAGATGTCAACGATGAGAATAATTCGTTGGGTGACGACATCGATGAATAAAAAATTAATTCACTTAACACGCACGATATCTTGGACATTGCGAGGGTGCTGGGAGGGGGGAAGTAAAAAATTAAAAAAAAAAAAAAAAGAAAAAAAGAAAGGATAAGAAAGAGATTAAAGACAAAAAAAAGAAGAAGAAAAAAACAAAGTAAAGAACAAAAATAGTGAGATAAAGGACACGCTATCGATTTTTACGTAAATAAGATAGAAAAAAAAAAGAAGAGAGAGAGACAGAGAGAGCAAAGATAGAGAGTGAGAGAGTAAAAGAAAGAGAGAGAGAGAGAGAGAGAGAGAGAGATAGACAGATGAAAAAAAAGGGAGACACGAAAGAGAATGAGCAAAGAATGAGTAAACAACACGTCTTTGATCACGGATGCGGTCGCGAATCTCTGAGAAACTCTTCAAGTTGTTCGCATTTTTCTTTTAAGTAAAGAGAGGCCGCCGGCCATCCCGTTTTCCTCGACCAATCGAAGTCGAAGCCGTTATCGTTTCGCCGATGTTGTTCCTAACGAGTACGACGATACCGCAGGACGATTATCTACCCGCGAAGGAAGGAAGTGGTCCTTTTTAATGTTTCAAACAATTTGTTTTCATGATTTCTACGTTTCAACCCCGCGCGAATGCGTAAGCATACGCTTACGTGCGTCAACTTTATCCGCAAAAAAACTTGATTATTATAATCTAAATAAACTCAAGGTCTTTTAAATAAATAAAAAGCAAAAAAAGGAAAAAAAAAAGAAAAAAAAAAAAGAAGGAAAAAGAAAGGAAGAAGGAAAAAAAATATTTTAGAATGTATTTCCTTCCTTGGGCTAAAGGATATTACGAAATGAATTTTAGATTGTGTAAAAAAAAAAAAAAAAAAAAGAAAAAAAAAAGAAGAGATTTTGATTTATCGATGAAAGAGTTAAGTTATTATAATTTCGAATGAATAATTAATGGTAATAAGCGGTGTGTATCATTATGATTATTATGATAACAATAATAATAATAATAGTAATAATAATAACAGTAATTATTATTATTATTATTTGTATTATTGTTGTTGTTGTTTATTATTATTATTTTTACTATTATTACTATTATTATTATTATTATTATTATTATTATTATTATTATTATTATTATTATTATTCTTATTATTATTATTATTATTATTATTATTATTATTAATGAGTGGAAACGTAAGACAAATTCCGTAGAAATATCATTATGGACGTGGAACCGAGCCGAGATAATATCGATCGATCGATCTTGCCAGGAGACAGACAGAACAGGTTCCCAACTCTTGAAAATGGAAAAATTGTGTAAACCAACTAATCACGTATTAGTCAGCGAGTAATATGGAAATAATCGGCTACGTTAGAATCATGATTCACATGGGAAAACTCTACTGTATGTATTTAATTAAATGAAAGAAAATGTTACGAGTCGATAACTTTGTACCATTTTATATATCTTCTTCTATATATTTATATGTAATGAAGAAAAAAAAAAATTAAAAAAAAAAAAAGAAAAAAAAAGAAAAAAAGAAAAAAGAAGAAAAAAAAAAGAAAACGAAACGAGGACGCCAAGTGGAACAGCGAGGGACAAGATTAAAAAAAGATGAAAAAAATAAAAAAAAAAAAAAAAAAAAGAAAAAAGAAGAAATAAAAATATTTCTGACGAAGTAACGAAAACGCAAAGAGAAAAGATGAAAAAAAAAAAAACAAAAAAGAAAAAAGGAAGAAGGGAAAAAAGAAAAGATTTAGAATCGACCACAAAAGTCTTCATGTTCTAGAGCAAGAAAGGAAATCATATTCCAAGAGGTCAAGCTATATACCAGCAAAGTATGGACATATATATACATATGCATATACATACATACAATATATATATATATACACATATATATATATATATTTGTGCATATGTGTGTGTGGTGTGTGTAAGTATATACATTGAAGTATAGATGCATGATGAGAGGAAGAAAGAAAGAAAGAAAGAAAGAAAGAGAGAGAGAGAGAGAGAGAGGGAGGGAGGGAGAGAGAGAGGGAAAAAAGAGTAAGAGAGAGAGAGAAAGAGAGAGAGGAGGCTGAGTAGCGGGGCTAGTTTTTCTCTCTATCGAGTGGAGGATGAATGAACCCTGCAATTTGTTGGGAGCGAGGACCGAGCAACTCCTGCTATCCAGGGCCCCCATTATCTCTATAATCTCTCGCGAGACCAGAAGCTACGCTCGAATAGGAGCCTGTCCACCGGCAACAACTTAACCATAATATACCAGGATAGCGTGGAGAAGGCATGAGCCCAGGTATACACGGCTTATAAAGCGGCTTCACCGACTTTGCCGTTCGGAAGAGGAGAAAACATTGTACCTGGATATGATGATGGAAAATAAGAGGAGGTGAGATAGTACAAACCACCCCACCATCCTACCACCCCACTTATCCTTATCTCTCTTCTTTCTATTAAATCGCCCGAAAGTATATGTACATATATATATATATATATTCTTTTTTTTATTTTTGTTTGCTTTTTACTTTATTACTTTTCTTTTGTTTGTCTGCTTGTTCTTTCTTTTTTCTTCAAAGGAAAAAAAAAAAAAAAAAAAAAAAGAAAAAAAAAAGAAAGAAAAAAAGACTACGAGTAATTAATCAATAGGAAGTATTGTATATATACGAGGGATGAACGATAGGAAGGTACGGTTTGTAAATAAAAATTGATTTTTTTTTCATTATGAATATTTCGTATAGACAATAACAATGATAACGATAACGATAATAATAATAATGGTAATGATGATAATGATGATGATCACAATCTATAATTATTCTGAACGAATCGATCTGATTTCATCTTCCGCATCGATCCAGATGATCTTATATTTATCTATTTATTTTTCTTTCTGTTTTTTCTTTTTCTTTCTCTTTCTTTTTTTTTCTTTCTTTTTTTTTTTTTTTTTTTTTTTTTACTTTATTTTATTTCATTTTCTCCATTTATTTATTTATTTATTCATTCATTTTTTTTTTCTTTTGTTTTTATTATTATCTCGTTCAAAGTACCTAACGTTCGTATTAGATATACCTATCGTTAGTTTCAGTTTTACTCCCTTTTTCTTTGAGACTAACATCGATTCCGCCATATAATTTGAGGATATAGGGATGCAGAGGATGGATTTAAGAGTCCGCCGTTGCACAGACTTGTAACATATAAAAGGCGCAAGATAATCAATTACCCCGGCTACCGACTTCCCGAGAGCAATAACATCCGCTGGGTTCGCATCGGCCCCCTCCCGTCTACCTGTTGCAACAACGACGTATATTTAATGGCTGCCCTAATCGAGCGGCCATGGGTGCGAGAGTCCTGCCGATACCATGAAATATAATAAATATATACATATATATATATATATATATAAGTATGTATGTATATATGTATAGATAGATATGTATGGATAAAAGTATAGATATAATTCTAAATAAGTCTAATCAAAGTCAAAGTACTAAAGTATATATTAAAAAAATTGTATTTGCGTATGCATGCACGTACGTATGTACATACGCATACTCGATCGGATCAATGATCAATGAAAATTATAACGAAAGTAATTTATTTTAATTATCAAGGATAATAATCGTTGGTTCACAACCTTTCGAACTCGGATTTTCTTTTTATTTTCTCTCTCTCTCTCTCTCTCTCTCTCTCTCTCTCTCTCTCTTTCTCTCTCGTTTTACCAATGTTTTGTTTTATATCTGATGCGTTTAAAAATAGAAACGAAAAGATAATTACTTGTTATCTCGCTTAATATATATATATTAAAGTAATAAATAAGAATGATCGATCGTGAAATATGCCATGCAAATGGAAATGATTATTTTTGTTGTCACCTCGTAGTAGGACATACGAGTTTTATTGGAAATTTCTATCATTATTTTAAGCTTGACGCACAACAAGTTAAAAGGATTAAATTCATAATAAAAATACTATAATAGTATATTAGATAGTTAGATAGATAAATAGATAGAGATAAGATGGAAAAAAAAAGAGAGATAAAGAAAGAAAAAGAGAAAGAGAGAAAGAGAGAGAGAGAGAGTAAAAATACCTACACATATAATATCGTAGAACGTAAATATATCCAT
>NC_140825.1:4360000-4402500 GCF_050613455.1 Vespa mandarinia | reverse complement strand
TATCAATCATCGGGTGCGCAGAAAATAAAAAAGAAACGAAAACGAAAAAGAAAAAAAAAAGAGTAAAAAGACGGGAAAGTAGAGAATGAAAAAAAGGGAGGGGGGAAAAAAAATTCATTTCGTCCAGAGAATAAAGGTAAAATCGAGCGTTGCTTTTTAGCGAAGGCTTTTCTTTCCGCCATTTTTTTTCTTTTTTTTTTTTTTAATTATTGTACAGTTTCGCGATAGACCGAAGTTTTCTGAATAGCGATAAGTAATGACTAATACCAGAGAAAAAAAAGAGAAACAAAGCGAAGAAAACGAACGTGGAGTTCCTACAAAAAAAAAATTATTTTTTTTTTTTTTTTTTTGTTTTTTTATCTTTTTCTTATAACATACCTAAAAATCAAGAGAGAAAGAGAAAAAGAAAGAGGGAAAAATTTTGTATAACGGCACATTTGTGACGTGTGTGCGCTCGTTCGCGTACACGCGAGTATACAAGAGTACGTCCATCGGGATAGGGGGAGGGAGTTGTTCGTTTATAAAAAAGGAAATCTCCTTCGATCTCGTTCATCGCATTGAAAACTGTAAATCGTTCGACTCGGCTACAACAACGACAAAGACGACGACGACGACGACGACAACGACAACGACGACGACGACGACGACGACGATGTTGTTGATAATCGGGGACGTGAGAATTGTATCTGCATTTTACTCTCTCTTTCTCTCTCACTTCGCTAGGTAAAAGAGGAGAAGGAGGAGGAGGAGGAGGAAGAGGAGGAGGTGGAGGAAGGACGGAGGAAGGAAGGTCCCCTTTCTCGACCGCACGCACAACAGCTGCGGTTACGCATTTCGCGCGATGCACTGGCCGAACGAGCAACACCCTCCCCTCCTCCTCTCTTTCTTCTTCTTCTTCATCTCCTCCCCTTTCTCCATATCCCTTCTCCTCCTCCTCCCGCTTCTTCTCAACCAACACTGCTTCAACCCCATTCGAAGGTCCACGACAGTATATATACCCTTCACTCTTTCTCTTCTTCTTTTTCTCTTCCTCCTCCTTCTCCTCCTTTTCCTTCTCCTCTTGTTCTACATCACCCTTCGTAACCGATGCACTGGCAAGGCTTCTTTCGAGGAACAGGTACCTCTAACTCCCGAAGTTTACTACTGATCAAAACGTGCGACCGATGCATTTTTCATTCGGCCAAAAAAGGGAAAAAGAATGAGAAGGAAAAAATCGAAGTAAAAATCAGAAGAAGAAAAGAAAATTTTATCTTTTTTTGCGACGTGTGTTTAAAAAAAGATGCTATGGAAAAGATCACTGGGATGACTACTTTCCGGGTGGAAGGGGCGAGGGAAAATGTCGCTGTTTAGAACGCAGGTTTAAATAAGAAAGAGTAAGTCGGAAAGAGAGAGAGAGAGAGAAAGGGGGAAAAAGAGAAAGATAGGGAATGAAGAAAGAAATGAGAGCGAGAAAGAGAGATAGGAAAAAAGAGAGAGAGAGATACGCACACACAGCAGCACACACACACAGCAGCACACACACACGCACACATGCATGTATAGATATTCTCTCGTGTCCCTCTCGTGTACTCAGAGCACGTAAAACGCTGGGCCCCGTTCGTTCGTTCATTGGTTCGTTCGTTCGTTCGTTCGTTCGTAAGCTCGCTTGTTCGCTCATTCGTCCGGTGGTATCGTTCTACCTGTGGCAACTTGAATAAAATTCAATATAGCAAACTCGTACGTCTTCCTCCCTCTCTTTCTCTCTATCTCTACGGCAGCAAACGAATCGCTTCTCGGAATGACAAAATGTTTTCACGATCCGACGATTACACCACGTATACGACAAGTAAGGATGCAACCAGCAACGGCGCGACTACTGCAGAAAATATTCAATCAGACAGGGGATATATATATATATATTTTGAATTCAATTGTTCGATTCCTCGAATTATACGAAATTCTATTGTTTATGTATAAATAATTAAAAGACGCGTAAGAATTTAAATATTAAATTTTATTCTTACTATTATTATTATTATTATTATTATTATTATTATTATTATTATTATTATTATTATTATTATTATTATTATATGAAACGATGCGAAAGGAAAGATTTTTTTTATATCGAAGGAAATATTTGATTTGGGGTTGAGAATTTTTGTCAACGTTACTCTCTCTCTCTCTCTCTCTCTCTCTTTCTCTCTTTGTCATCCTTCTTCAACACCACCTACTTCTCCTTCATCTCATTCTACTCCTCCTCTCGTTAAAGGCTAATTCAACGATAGTTGAATCTCGGGTAGAGTGTAACGTGGTATATAGTTGAGAGGGCTGATACACTCTCAGTCCTCCTTACATAATCATACGGCGTATCGTTTCACGCGTCAGACTTGAAATACGGTCCGAGTTACGCGAGAATAAGAGTCACGGGACTTACGGGAAGAGGATGGATGCGTTTGAGAAGATACGTGAGGTGCCTCGAAGATATTCTCTCTCTCTCTCTCTCTCTTTTTTTCCCTTTTTCTACCTACTCTCTTCGAAGGCTATAACGTCTCGAACGGAAGCCGAAACGACGTATAACATCGCAATGATCGTTCGTCGGGGCCTTTTTCGATTTTTTTTTTTTTCGTTTTATGTCGTCACCAAGCCTTCCACCAACCACCCTTCCCATCTCTCATCCCTTCCTCCTCCTCCTCCTCCTACCCGACAAGTCTATCTTTTTTCTTTTTTTTTTCTTTTCTTTTTTTTTCTTTCTTTTTTGTTTTTGTTTTTATTTTTTTATTTTTATATATATATATATATATATATATATATATATATATATCTTGCGAATTGAAATCTTCGTGTCGAGATTTCTGAATACTTTTTTTTTCTAGACAGATAGATAGTTATGCATATGTATATAGGTACACACAGGCACGCGCACACGCATATACACACACACATACATATATATATATATATATATATATATAGCCCACATATTTTTGCAATGCAATTCACGCGCCAAAGAAAGTATCAAGCTGGATCGTAGGCTCGTTATGCCGTCCATCGATCCGTCCGTCGTATGTATGTATATACGTACGTCCGTCCGTCCGAAGGAAGCGCAGGAGAAACAAATTTCCAGTAGCCACGTCAATGTCGTCGCGAACAATAGAATATTTACATAAAACATTCCGCAGGGTGAACCGGCATCGAGCTAAACCGATCGACAACAAACCGCGACAGGAATCACGTAGAAAATCTTATTTGTTCTTCCTTTCGTGCCGATAAAAATTAGAATGTATAATAGAAAAAGGAAAAAAGAAAAGAAAAGAGACGAGAAAAGAAACGAAGGAACGAACGGACGAATGAACGAACAAATTCGATAATTGAAAAAACGTTTACGATAAAAAAAAAAAAAAAAAAAAAAAAAAACACACAAAAAAAAATAAGGTAAAAATGAGTTGCGGCATTATGGAGAAGCATAAAAAAAAAAAGAGAAAGAAAAAGAAAAAAAAGAAAGGAAAGATGAGGGAAAGAAAATTTCATATAAATAAAAGGTACAAAAAGGAAAAGGGATAGAAAATCGTTCTCGTTCTAAATGTTAAATGAAAGCAGACACTAATATAAGTGGGTGGACGACAATGTTGTCTACGAAGTGTGGTAACGCGGGCGCGCGCGCGCGATCGAGCGAGGCACACGTACGTACGCGCATACGTTAAAGAAGAATGGAAGGCGGGGGCGTTCAGTGGGGGGCCTTAATAAGGATGCTGCTGATTATCCAATTCGTAAATTCTCGCTACATTTTGATCGTACTCTCTGAGCCGCGAGTAACAAGAACGACTATCCATCTTCTCTTTCCCTCTTCTACTGATTCACTCTCTCTCTCTCTCTCTCTCTATTTCTCTCTATCTCTATCTCTATCTCTTTCTCTCTTTCTATCTTTCTACCTCTATCTCTATCTATTTATCTATCTCGAAAAATTCCCTCTTCCCTCTCGCTTTTCCTTCCCCGTCATAACGTCTTCGTACGTTCCACTTTAGTTATTCGTCTGTCTTTATACGTGCCACCAAAGATAATGACTGATAACTATATCAGTCGATATATTGTAGGATTATTCGAAAATATTTTCTTCAAAAAAAGAAAAAAAGAAAAAAAACAACACACGCATATATTAAATTCGTAATAGAAATAAAACGATTCGTGAATGTAATCGTCTAATGCAATCTTTTCTTTTTTTCCAAATCGAATAATAGAGTAGCACTCTCCGAGGCAATCTTAAAGCGCATTCTCATTTAACGATTTAATCCACAAACGAAAGATCCTTCCAATAATCTGTTCTTACGTTTGCGTCGGATTTTTTGTCATTTGAATATTCAAAAAAAAAAAAAAAAAAAGAAAGACAAATTCCTGACGCCTTCGTGGACTAATCGGACAAGTGATAACACCATGCGTACGCGCTGCTTACGTAACCAATGATCGTATTATGCAAGCGTCAACCGGATGTAAATGCACCTTCTACGTGTCAACTACACGCGATGCTACATTATGTCGTCGGGTCGATCGCGTTTCAGGTAAACGCGGTCAAAACGTGCTGATTTATTGAGATTTCGAAGGAAATCGAAAAAAAGGAAAAAAACTTGGAGAGAAATAAAAAAAGAAAAAAAGAAAAGAAATGATTTATATTTATCTGTAAGATATATCTATATTGAATAAATATATATATATATAATGTATATACATTTATAGATATCTTAAAGATAGATGTAGATCATTAACTTTTCGTTGTTATCGAGTTTTCAATTGCGCATTACGTACTTTAGACTTTAACGATAAGATAATTAACATAAAGATATGCGAGAAAACGTTATGGTGGCTTGGATGGGGATGATGGATAGGCGAGTGTTAGGATGAGACAGAGAAATTGCGAGAAAAACAAATAAAAAGAAAAAAATGTAAATCTTTCAGAACCACGGCATTCCACTGTACACATTATTTCGTACGTCGTGCGAAACTCCCTTCGATGGTCGCCCCATAGAGTTAATTGAAATATATATTCGACTTAATCGTTCATTAACGTCTAGACAAACGCGCTTGTTTGTTTGCTTACTTGCTTGTTTACTTGTTTATTTCTCACGGCTCTCATCGCGACAGACGCATATTCGTCATTTATGTACAGACAATGTATGCGTATGGTTCTCGTAAATAGTTTTTTTCGCAACAATTCTAGACGCATATTATTATTATTATCATTATCATTATCATTATCATTATTATTATTATTATTATTATTATTATTATTATTATTATTGTTGTTGTTGTTTTTTCTCATTTTTCGTTTTCGTTTCTTTTCTTTTCTTTTTTCATTAATCGCTTAGTAAATAATCGACGACGATAACGGCGAAAGGGGGCCTGAGGCAGAGTAGGGATTTTGATCGTAATCGACATTTAATACTATAATCCTTTTCTTCTAATACTTAATATCAATCAGCCTTGTAGATAAACTGATACGTCACGTAGAATGTGATTCGCGTTTAAGAGGATGTTTTTCGATTATTAAATTTAGATTAAAAAAGGAAGAAAGAAGATTAAAGAAAACAAAAAAAAAGGAAAAAAAAGAACCAAAAGAAAAAAAAAAAAGAGGAAAACAAGAGAATTGAAGAGAGCAAAGAGAAAGATGACAAAAAAGAAAGGGGAAAAAAAAACAAGAAAAAAGAAGAAAAAGAGAAAAAAAAAAGAAAAGAAAAACTCACCTAAGGAACTTTCTGGATCGGAGAGGTCTGATAACGATGGCACCTTTCGCATGCTGGTGAATCTCCCGGGTAGGGCTGGCACCAGCCCTTCTTCTTCGGCATCGGAGGCGAGCTCTTGTTTCATCAATTTTGCCATTACCATCAGCATGCCGCCGCCGTCGCTAATGCTGCCGCCCCCTAAGAAGCCGCCCACGCCTCGTACATCGCGCTGAAAAGCGTGTTTCCTCGTTTTACATGAGTCGCCATTTTAAATATAAAAAAAAAAAAAAAAAAAATGAAGAACAAAAAACAAAAAGAAAAGAGAAAAGATCGTGACGATATATATTATCGGTGACCATAGTCGGCCAACAATTTCAAGATGTGTAATTAGTCGAAAATAAAATAAGGATCGACGATATAAATATTTTAGCTCTTGTAAAAATGTGTATTCTCGAGGAAAAAAGAGAGACAGGCAGAGAGAGAGAGAGAGAGAGAGAAGAAAAAAACAAAAATAAGAAAAGTATCACCTGACACAGGTTGTCATTCATAAAGAATAAAAAGGAAGCAAAGAAAGAAACAAAGAAAGAGAAGAGAAGAGAAGAGAAGAGAAGAGAAGAGAAGAGAAGAGAAGAGAAGAAAAGAACAAAATAAGAGAAAGGGAAAGCTTAATGGCATCTGGGTATTGTAAAACCGGGAGAAACGATAGTCACGAATCGGTGAAAGAAGAAAGTAAGTAGTGAGTGAGTGAATGGTAATAGAGTGGGGCGCAATAGAGAGGGAGAGGGAGAGAGGAGGGATATAGAAGAAGAGGGAGAAGAGAGTGTAGCGGTGGAAGAGATGAACGAGACGAGACGAGATGAGAGAGACAGAGAGAGTGGGAGGAGGGAAGGAGGGGTGGAGAGGGAGGAGAAAGGGAAGGGCAACGTAACGACAGTCAGGATCGGTTGACCTTCGCGCGAGGAGAGCTCAACAAGTTGAATGAAACGCTGCAAAGAGAATGACGCAACGGTACGCAATGCCGAGGAGAGAGTATCGGCTGCGTCGGGATTTAACGAGACGTGATCCAGAACGTGATCCAGAGCGTGATCCATAACATAATCCAGAACACGCTTTACCTAAGCCTGACCTATATTTCGTTAGGATCGTAAACTATATAGATTAGATGGATTAAATAGATAGAATATCGTAATGATTATTAATGATTAATTAAATCGTTTAATATAATCTCTATTTATAGAGATTATATTAATTTCTATTTATTAGGATAAATATAAATTCTATTTATTAAGATCGATATTAAATGGTACGATTGGTTTTAACGATCATCGTTTGATTCTTCATTTTTTTTATACGAACAAAAGTAATGAAGATGATTGTCAATTATTATTAAATCATTGTTGTTGAGCTTAATATATATTTTTCAAGAGCGAGTGAATGGACGCGTAATGTCGTCGTCGTCGTCGTCGTCGTCGTCGTCGTCGGCGTCGTCGGCGTCGACGGTTGTGTAGTAATTCCAGTCACGCGTTCGCTGTCTTTCCCTTTCGAGTATCATTCAAACGAAACTCTTTGCCTTTCGCCATTGGCACTCGATGACAAACGACGTTTACGACTCAACGTTTCGTGTTTAGGAAAGAAGAGAGAGAGAGAGAGAGAGAGAGAGAGAGAGAGAGAGAGAGAGAAAGAGAGAGAGAGAGAGAGAGAGAGTGAATGAGAGAGAGAGAGAGAGAATGTCGCACGTATAATCAAAAAGTATGGCTACTCCGACGGAATATGTATTACAGTGAGACGAGTTTTTAAATTCAACCTGTCGAATATATACGTACGTATGTTAGTATGTATGTTTTTGTGTATGTATTTATATATGTATGTATGTATGTACTTCCCGTCGTTCGAGTTCGAAACAACGCGTGCACTCATGTTCGAATACTTGTTCTACGTACACCATAGACATCTCCAGACGTCATTTATTATTTACTCGTTACAACGACGACGGCGATGACTTTCTTACGATTTTATACTATACTCGTCGTAAGGATTCCCGTATATATATATATATATATATATATATATATATATATATATATATATATATATGTATACACGTACAATATATATGGGGTGTTCCATTTTTAAAAGAAATCTCGTCAAAACGTAATCATAGTTACATATGACATTGACGATTATTTGTTTCTTTCCTCTTTCTCTCTCTCTCTCATTTTATTTTCTCGTTTATAATGAAAATTGATTGTTTTTCTTTTCTTTATTTTCTTTTGGTTCGTTTTTTCATTTTTCATTCTTTCTTTCTTTTTGTATTTTCTTTTTTTTTTTTTTTTTTTACATCGAACGAAATCGCATCCGACGTTGAAACAAATCTAAAGGCATCGTAACGGTACACACACTCTCTCTCTCTCTCTCTCTCTCTTTTTCTGTGTGTAGTGTGTGTGTATATATGTGTACATGTGTGTGTATACACATATATATATATATATATATATATATATATATATATATATATATACTACATATCGCGACATGTTTACGCCTACGTGCACGAGCACAAGCGTATTACGCGTATTACGAGTGGTGTCCCAAGTAATTACGACGCACATCGCGACGCATATCGCAGCGCATAGGCCAGCTTATGTGCATGCGATCCTTCTTACTCGAGAAACACGTGACCATTGTTAATTTGGCCTGTCGCACTCCATTATAAAGTATATTTTCTAGGTAATTGACCGAGCACCGTTAACGATTAATTAATTCATTAAACTGTTACGATCTATATAATTATTTTTATTACATAACTTAACCATTTTAAATGTTTAGTAACATTTGTAATTATAATAATCGTCAATATTGAAGATACCAATAGGATAATATATAATATCAAAGTCGAATATAATCATTAATTTGAAATCTTTTATGGAAGCTTATAACGTGTGCTTTCTCTTTTTCTTCTTTTTTTTTTTTCTTTTTTTTTTTTCTTTTTTTTCTGTTCGTTTCATTCTCGAGTATGTAAAACATCAAACGATACTGTTAACCCGAAGTTATCGCGTTTATAATTCTCAAGAGATTATAATGACTAATAATAATGAGAGCGTAGATATTAGATAAGAGAAAGTAGATATAAAAAAAAAAATATATATATATATATATCTATAAAGAAAAAAGGAAAATAAAATAAAATAAAATAAAGAAAGTATAAAATAAAAGGAAAAGAAGTACTTACGGTATTTACGATAAGGATAACAAAGGAATAAAACACATTCAGGAGAATTTTATATTATGAATAAAGAACGAAAAAGAAAGATGGAGAAAAAGAGAAAAATAAAAAAGAAAAATTTTAATAATCTCAAAAACAATGAATAGAAACTGTCTTAATTCTTTTTCACATAGAATAGAAAAGAAACACGGGTAGAAGAGGACTAAGTTGTTTTATCGTTGAATAGTGCAACGGAGCACCGTAACACGAGCGCACATTTTCTTCATTCGTTCAACTTTCGCTGGTTCATTGAAAAAAGGGATATAGCTACATACGAAGGACACAATCGAATTCCTATCGACGAACACGAACTCTTTACAACGAAAAGAAACGATGCTTTGCGAAAGCTCTTACTACTCTCTTACACATTCTCTCTCTCTCTCTCTCTCTGTCTCTCTCTATCTATCTTTTTTCTTTTTTTTCTCTCTCTTTTTATTCTTTTTATTCTTTATCTTTCTTTCGCTCGCGTTCGATTTTATAATCATTCTCTAGACACGCTTGAACGTTTTGTGAATGAACGAGTAAAGGCACAGAAGAAAGAAGGATAAGGAGAAAGAGAGAGAGAGAGAGAGAGAGAGAGAGAGAGAGAAAGAGAGAGAGGGGATCGAGGATAAAGAGGGAATAGAAAGGAAAAAAAGAGAAAGAGAGAGAGAGAAAGAGAGTGGGAGGAGAACGAGCTGGAAGGGGAACGAAGTTAGTAACGAGAGCAAGCTCTGCCAGACTGACTAAAGAAGAAGAAGCAAGAATGAATCGTAGAAGAAATACACTCTCAGCTAGCTAGCTAGCTAGCTAGCAAGGCGCCAACTTTGCAACAGATGATCAAAATACACATTTCTTCGTAAATCCTATTGCATAAATAATAAGAGAGTTAAAAATAATAATATTCTAAAAGGGAATAATTCGTTTATATTTCCATATTCATTTCAATGTACTTGCCGGTGTAAAGATTAAATTGATGAGTGATGATCGATCGATCGATCGATCGATCGATCGATCGATGAATTAATCGTGTTGAGTATGACTCGATAATTATTTTAGAACTATTACCGTAGAATTATTTTCATATCTCATTCATCGTTTTTATTAATATACTGTATATACATACATACATACATACATATATACATACATACATACATAGGTGTGTGTGTGTATATATATATATATACTGTATATACATAAAGTACTAAAATAATGATAAAGTATTATATATATATAAAGAAAAAATGAAATTAAATTATTCAAGAACAAAAAGAAAAATTGACATAGAGTTCCTATAAAAAATGTAAATAATTTTATCGATCGATCAAAGTGACGTTCGCGTTAATTAGATCGAGGATATGCAAGGGATAAAATATTGTCTGATTCATTTGGATGAGTCAAAATGAAAGCCTCGAAAGATCGACAGTATTTTTGCCAACGATTCGATATCATGAAATCATAAAAGATTCAATCAAAGAGAAAGAGAAAAAGAGAGAGAGAGAGAGAGAGAAAGAGAGAATAGAGAGGTCGTCAAACAAATTCGTATCTCGTCGAATTCGTTTTCTGAAATAATTAAAATGGGACAAATACGTCGTATGTGTCTTATTATCGTTTAATGGATGATAGAAAACAATTGGAGAATATAATTGATTTTCGCATCCACAAAAATAGATATGAGGAGGACAGATTCGCATTAATCGTCCTATCAGACATGTAAATCTATTCGAAGCGTGAAATAAATTCGGGAGATACATAACTAGCTAGCTAACTAACTAGCTAGCTGGCTAGCTAGCTATCTAGCTCTAGCTATAGCTAGCTAACCCAATGGGCCAAGATTTGGCTGGCTCCGAGAATATCGCAGGTCGAATTTGCGATGCCAAAAACTGTGTACCAAAAAGTGATCTCGGTCATTCATAAATGAAATTATTGAATTTTAGCGTGACCTTTCTTCTCTCTCTCCCCTCTACTTCTCTCTCTATTCATGTGGAATAATATAATATTTTATACCAATGTATGTGTCGGTGTCTAATGCGATCGATAAGAAAATCAACCTGCTCAATTATTCTCGTAATAACACTCGTAAACGAGTAGTATTATTCAGGGAATAGAGAAGAACCGGACCAGACCGGACCCGGTCCGAATCACACAGACAGTTAATATTAATGATGATTTTGAATTCATAAAAAATATGATATCAACGATTGTAATATCAGTGTTTTCTTAGACCGACTGTCGCCAATCGTGCCACACATCATTCGACGTCATTTAAAAAAGGCAGACGATAAGATTAAAGGCCACTCGATGAAAAACGGAAAGCGTATGATAAAGAGAAAAAGAGAGAGAGAGAGAGAGAGAAAAAAAAAAGAAAGAAAAAATATTAGAAGAAAAAAGAAAAGAAAAGAAAGGAAAGAAAAAAAGAACTCTTTCATTCTCTGCTTTTCTCTTCTACCGTGCGAGAAATTACGATATTTATGCAAGTACTATATCCTTACTGAGAATAAACAAGCTTTTACTGATAAACAAGCCTCGATTGATTCATACATTTACGCTTGGAGCAATTGAGAATATAATCGAGAAGAAAGTGATTGTCTAAAATGATGAGGGAAGAAAGAAAAAGAGAAAAAAAAAGAAAGAAAAGGAAAAAAAGAAAGGAAAGAAAGAAAGAAAAAAAAAATATCTCTTACGTTATGCCATATCGTATCCGGCTTTGAAAACGGTTCGAATTAGATCCTATCAACATCGACAGCTGCCCAATTTTGACTCGTTAATATTCATAGACAGTTGGGCGATATAAGAAAAAGGATTACTCACTTCATAAAATAAAAAATTAAAAATAATTAAAAAAAAAAAAAAAAACAAAACAAAAAAAGAACAAAAAAAAAAAGAAAACAAAAAGGAAAAAAAAAGAAAGAAAGAAGAAATAAATAAAATAAAATAAAATAAAGTGGAATAAAATGAAGGAAAAGAAAAAGAAAGGAGAAAGAAATAAGGAGAAAGAAAATAAAAAAGAAAGAAACACGATTAAAAATTCAGGATAAAGAACGATAACTTAAAACACAAGGCAAAAATACGTTCCGATAGTCTGGCACGGACAAAGGGACTCGAACGTAGTCGCATTTTCTTCGACGGGCGAGTCCTCTCTCTCTCTCTCTCTCTCTCTCTCTGTCTCTCTCTCTCTCTTTCTCTCTCTTCCCCTCGATTTCCTCGTGGCCAAGCAACGGAACGAAATTTATTGTACGACGAAAGCACGGCAAAAGGAAACGGATGCACCGCACCCATATCGTTTAAATCGGAACGAACGTCCTACCGAAGGCAATCATTCCGATATCGCCTTTGTAAAAGATCACCATCAATTAAAACCCGGCTAAAGAGGGCTTTGTAACGCAACAGAAAAAAAGAGAGAAAGAGAGAGAGAGAGAGAGAGAAAGAAAGAGAAAGAACGATACACGATATACGAATGATTATAAGTAATAAAATTTTTCCAGAAGAATCTCTATCGTTATTATTAGAACTTAAACGATGATAAAAGAGGAGGAATGATTAAAAAAAAAAGAAGAGAGAGAGAAAAAAGAAGAAGAAGAAGAAAAAGAAACGAAAAAAAACTCAGCAATTTCTCAATACTTTAAAGAGAGAGAGAGAATCTTCGTGTTGAGATAATATTAACAAATATTTGATTCACGATCGATACTACTCCAGAATTCGTGGTTAATCTTGGCTAATACGATATAGAGCTGAGGTAGGGAAGAGAGATTGTAGAAGAAACAAAAATAACAGGATTAAAGAAAGAAAGAAAGAAAGAAAGAAAGAAAGAAAGATCTAATGCCTTTCGAAAATTTGCTCATGTCGTCCTTTAATGAAATGAAAATCATATTGAGAATCATTTATCAATTCGAATTTATCTACTCTTCCTCTCTCTCTCTCTCTCTCTCTCTCTCTCTCTATTCGCACAAGACGATTATCATCCATTAGAGCATGTATCGGTATTTTTTTTTTACTCTTCTTTTAATTTTCTTACACACGAATGAACAGAAAAACAAGAAAAAATAGAGAGAGAAAGAGAGAGAAAGAGAGAAAAAAAAAGAGAGAGAGAGAGAGAGAAGTTTGTGAGGCAGCAGAGTTCGTAGAGAGAAACGGGATGTGGTGAGGTCTGGCCGAAGGAAATGCGTTCGGTAGAGGGGTAAGGGAAACCTAAGCCGCCAGAAATAGCATCCCTTCCCGCATCATGTAGCCAGATCTTCTGCATGCACCGCTCGTCGTCGTCCTCTTCGTCCTCGTCGTCGTCGTCGTCGTCTTCATCGTCATAGTCATCGTCATTGTCGTCGTCCTAGTCGCTGCCTACACATCCACCTCTAACACACTTGTGCTCGAACGTCCTCCATCACCGGTAGCAGCGGTAACTCTGCCCTATGCTCTTGCCCTTCTATCTTGCAGCGATCGTTGTGCGACCTTTCCCTTTCCATTTACCTAACACGAGTTAACGGTCAGGTAAAGAACGAGACAAATATTTGACTTTTTCTTTTTTAATTTTTCTTTTTCCTTTTTTTGTTTTTCTTTTTTTTTTCTCTCTCTTCTTCCCTTTACCTCTCTACCTATCTTTCCGCCACCCACACTATCCTTTTCCGCGCCGTAACCTCCCCCATCCCCTTTTTTTCCTTCATTAGGACAACAGTGGAAAAGAAGAGACATCTTTCATGGATGTGTGTGTATATATGTGTATGTGTATTTCTAGGTTTGCGATGGGGTAGGATGTATATAATATAGTTATGTTTCTTTTTTCTTTTTATTTTCATTTTTATTCATATTCTTCCCTCCATTCATCCTCCCTCTCTCTCTTTCTTTCTATCTTTTGTGAGAACCATTTTTAAGTTCAAAAAAAGAAGAAAAAGAAAGAATTAAAAAGATAAATGAAAAAGTATTCTAATTAATTTACTTGTAATCTTTTATATATATATATATATATATATATATATATACACACACGTAGATATGTATAGTGACAATGAAGGAATTAATGAAGAATATCAAAGTTAAATTGATTTTCGGTATGCATTTAACGAAAGTGTCGCGTTGCACACATTAAAAGAAATATTCTACATGTAGTAGTAGTTTATGTGTGGATACATGCTGTGACTCGGGTAGAGCATGTGCGGTAAGAGACGTTTTGTGGGAGGGGAAAGAAAGAGAAGGGGAATTAGGGGAAGGAGAAGAAAGAAGAAAGAAGAAAGAAGAGAGAAAGAGAGGGAGAAAGGAAGAGGGAGAGAGAGGGAGAGAGAATGAGAGAGAGAGAGAGAGAGAGAGAGAGAGAGAGAGAGAGAGAGAAAGAGAGAGAGAGAGAGAGAGAAAAAGAAAGAGAAGGGTCAACGACGACGACGACGACGACGACGATGACGACGATTACGACTACAACTACGACGACTACGACTACGACGTAGACGACGACTACGACTACGACTACGACGACGACGACTACGACGACGACAACGACGACGACGACAACGATGGCAGACCAACGAGATGGAAGGAAAGAGAGAGAGAGGAAAAGATCGGAGCGCCGGTTCTACGTTCATTCATGAAACGAACGCAGGAGAATGACTGACTGAGTGAGAAAGATAAACCGAGACAAAAAGAGAGAGAGAGAAAGAGAGGGAGAGATAGAGAGAAAGAGAGAAAGAGAGAGAGAGAGAGAGAGAGAGAACCGAGCCAATTGTTAGGCTGCATTGTGTACGTGATCTTTCTATGTGTAGATGTGTGTGTTAGTATGATCCATAGTCTGTCCACGAAGTGCAAAACTTGATTTGCCTAAATTCAAACTTTTCTTTGCAATTTATTTTCCGACTTTAATCAAATTTTTCTCTTTTTATTTTTGTTCTTTTCTTTTTCATTTTTCTTTTCTCTCTTTCTCTCTCTTTCTCTCTCTCTCTCTCTCTCTCTCTCTCTCTCTCTCTCTCTCTCTCTCTCTCTCCTCGTGGTAGGAAAAACATGTCTATCGTAAGATAAAGATCGATTTTTTCAATATGTGGGTTTTCCTATCGATGACGCACATATTACACGTACATGTTTTTTTCTTTATATATATATATATATGAATAGAATCATTATTTGAATAGAGAGAGAATGTATGTATGTACATGAATGAACACAGAATGTGTCCTTAATGAGAAGTATTCGCTAGGATTTATTGTGAAATATAGTGATCTTTCTTTTTCTCTTTTTTCGAAAAACTCAGAAACAGGTCAATTTTGCTTTCAAGAAGGGGGACAGATCCTTATCGTATTATATTCGTTCATGTTGCATTAACCAACTAAGGGAAATGACAATCCCTTTTAAAAACCTTAAACGGCAACAGAAGTCAAGTGGCATATCATTCGAAAAGTCTTTTATAATACTCTTTGTAATGGTGTCTTTTTATTTGGTCCTTCTTTTTTTCTCTTTTTTTTCTTTTTTTGCAATTTTGAATCATTGATTCTCCCTCCCCCCTCTTACGGGGAAAAGAGGGGAGAAAAATGCATTTAAAATCGTAGGTCGAAGAGAACTTCTATTTTATTAAATATTTAAAATGTATATCGTTAATCTCCATGAGATAATAAAATCTTCGTGCAGTTTGCATCGAATATTTTTACATCCGGTATATTTCGATGAATATATGATCTATAACAAAGTTATTGGTCCACTCTTTTTATTAAATAATTTGATCGGACAGTCGTACTTTGATTTATTTGAAAGCTGGATTTATCCATTAAATTGATTTTTTACAATCCAAAATATATGCCATCCAATCGGCTTTGTTAAGAGAACTTTCAGCGGCGCGTTGTCGAATAATGCAATCAGATTACATCGAATTTACTGCAAAATATTCGATTTCTTTTCGAGAAGAATTTATATAACTTCATGGAGATCAACAGATACACATATTTGAATATATAATAAAATAATGCTTTTCTTTTTCAATCTAAAATTCGAAATACATTTCCTCGGAAACTATTGAATATTGATTATAAAAATTACAAAAAAAAAAAGAAAAAAGGAAAGAAAAAGAATAGTACTATTGCAAAGAGAATTAAAAGATCTTTTAAACGATATGCCACTTGACTTTTATTACCATTTAAGATTATCGTAGGGATTGTCACCTTTCCCCTTAGCCCAAAATGGGTGATGGGTGATGATAAGGACTTCCCCCTTTCTGAGAAAACAAAATTGACCTGTCGTGGGGTTTTCTTTCTACGAAAAAATCACTTAATTTCGTAACAATACAGATGGACATTTTTCATTGAGACACTGTGTACATATAAATATAGATATATACTCACTTTGATCCATCTGTGATCGATAGGATAGCCACCTTTTCGGGTGCCAGGATTTTCTTCGTAAAAATCCTGTTCCTCCTCCCCGTAATCGTACAGGGATTCCATATCCATGATGTCTAGAGAAACAAAAAAAAAAAAAAAAAAAAAAAGAAAAGAAAAGAAAAATTAGTTCACATTATTTATCCACTTTGACATAGACATTTAAACAAATAATAATTACAAATTGTATTGTACAAAAAAAATTGTTCATATAATTCTTCTTCTTCTTCTTCTTCTTCTTCTTCTTATTATTATTATTATTATTATTGTTATTATTATTATTATTATTATTATTATTATTATTATCGTACTACCCTTCCTCTGTGCCCAATAAATTTTTAAGTATTCTCTATTATTTGCAAAAAGGTACCGTAAAATCATTAACTGCATTATGGTGGATACAACACGGTCGGTCCACACATCGTGTCGGCCGTCGTGTAATATATAGGAAGTTCCGAACCCTGCTTTCTACGGAGATCAAGTTACCCCGGCTGGAAGTCTAAACGACAGATGGTAGGTGGAAAAGTGCTCGAGTACCGGCGATCGGACTCTCTCACGGCTCTTTTTTTTTCTTTCTTTTTTTTTCCTTCTTTTTTCTCTTTTTTTTCTTTTTTTTTTTTTTTTTTTTTTTTTTTTTATTCTACATGGCAAAGGATGAGCTATACAAGAACTTTCAAAATATACTGCTATCGTTCAATTTCAAAAAATCAAATTCCATTTGTCTCCCACATTGGTTAATCCATTTCAAATGCAATTTGAAACACGTACGATGAGAACATAAGTGAGGAACAAAAAATGAAAGGGGGGAAAAAAAACAAAAGAAAAAGAAAAAAGAAAAACGAATGAAAGAAAAGAAAAATGAATGAAAGAAAAGAAAAATGAATGAAAGAAAAAAAAACGAAAGAAAGGAAGAGGGAGGAAAAAAATAAATAAATATCACGATACTCGTGACATCATTCGAGTTATCCGTTTATCATAAATACTTTCAGCTCGGCGAGATCTATTCGCCAGTGTAAACTCGTTTTATCTATTAGATCATTATCACCATTGCGAGCAAAGGTATCATGTGTTATCAACGTGCAAGTAAAAAGCATTTTACCGATATAATCACGATCATACAATATATATATATATATATATCCTGACAATAAAGTGTCAAATTTCAAAAAAGAAACTTTTTCGTGGGCCGAAGAAAAAGAACGAGACAACAGTCGGTCGCTAAGCCGGGACTGGTCTTAAGCCCCCTTTCCCCTCCTCCCTACACTTATTGATTAATTAATTGAATTGAGATATTAACTAATTGAGGTATCAATTGTCACCTCTCTTATTTATTATCTGCTTGTCACTTTTGTAATAAATTTTTCATTCGACTTAAAACGATGTTAAACTTTATTCTGTATTCTTCTGTTAACATCGGGCGTTACGTAATTAGATATTATACAGATAACAATAAGAATTCTAAAACTTTCACATTGATCGATCTTCCTCTTCGATCGTGGTTACGCAAAAAAAAAAAAAAACTAAAAAGAAAAAAGATATACTCTATCAATCCTTTCGTGTGTGTTTACTCTTTGATGTAATAATAAATATAATAAATAAAAGAGAGAGAGAGAGAGAGAGAGAGAGAGAGAGAGAACAAAGTGAACTCGAGTGTTTGAAAAGAATAACGATTCCACTTTACAACTTTCATTTACAAATTCGAAAGGAAGTGAAACCGAGCTCGTCGATAGGATTCAAACCGAAATTGGAGACATCACGCAGAAGAGGATTGGTCCTTTAGGAAGCTGAAATATCCCTCGATTATTTCAAGAACTTTGGTCTGACAACATGTAGAAGAAAGATGCACTTATTGCTACCGCGATTTTTAGATGCGGGTTCTTAGGAGAGGCTTAGATCGTTGTACTCTGGGCTAACACAGAGCATAACCCGTATAGAAAAAGATCGTGGACCCATATCGAAGGAGAGAAAGAGAAAGAGAGAGAAACAGAGAGAAAAACAGAGAGAAAGAGAGAGAACAGATGAAATTATTTTTATCAAAGAGATGGCAACGTCCAAGGCAAAAAAAAAAACAAAAAAGAAAAAAGAAAAAAGAAAAATGAAACAAAACGAAAAAGAAAAAAAATTCGAGATCATTTTAAGAAGCTTTTGCTAAGGTATTTAAAAAAAAAAAATTCTACTTCAAAGCTTTAGATTCTCGGTCGTTAAAATCATTTCCATCATAAATTATCATAAAAGAAAAAAACATACTTCTATACCAAAAGATATGTATTAATATATATATAATTAGATCATTCACATTGATCGTTTGCTTCTAGAAATGTTCGAACTAAAAAGATCTTAAAAATCGATTACTCCTTTTCGAGGGTTTTTCTAACTGATTTTCAGATTGTAAAAGTACTAAATAGGAATGTTTTACGTTTTCTTTTTTCTTTTTTTTTTTTTTACAACGTTAACAAAAAAATTACGAGACTCGAAAAAATGGTAATAAATTTAAACAAAAAAGAGAAATCATCTCAACTCTCAATTCAGTATTAAATTACTTTTTGTTCGTTTCTTTTCGAGGTAATACTTCATGTAATTTAAATTGCCACGAAATTAATCGGATTAAGATCGAAACCAATAGTCGAAATAACTTCATTGTTGCGTTAAACTGTAAGACAAGTTACTGTTTGACCTCTTTAAATATCCCTTTCTAAATGACGAACGAGTTCAATTCGCAAAGTTCATATCCACGGTCTGTCTCCCTTTTGTTTTTCAAGACTTTCGAAACGTTAGGGCGTCCTCGTTCTTTGTCATCACATACGTGCTTTCTTTTTCTTTCTCTTTGTCTTTTTCTCCCTTGACCCTTCGCTTTCGTCTTTGGCAAAGGGACAACGCGCGTCACAAGAGAAAAAGATGGTAGTAGGGTCGCGACGTTGCCACACCAAGATCAATTTTTTTCAAGAGGGAAAAAAATACCAAATTATTAAACGATCGAAAAAGTTACGAAAAGTTACGAAGTGAATTTTTTGTAAATAACAATTATAATCTTCTCTCTCTCTGTTTATATTGTTATTAAAAACGTATTAAAGATCAAGAAGCATGAATGTAATTCATTCATTATTACAACAAATTTGACTTTTAATAATATGACGATATAAAGAAATAATAAAATAATATGTACCTTGAAATATAATCTAATAAATAGTTTACTAGATCACCGATGACTTTATATACGTTATATAATATTCACTTTCATTCTTTAATAATATCAGTAATAAAACATTCTCAAGTAATAATCTCACTTAATAATATGATAATATATAGATACATTAGAGAGATATGTATCTTAAATATAACCTCAAAAAAAAAAAATGTCCAATAACTGATACGTATTTATAAACGTTTTTAGGTTGGACATATATCACACATTCAAATGTTTTCATTTATCTTCGATAAATTCGATAAATCATTTCGATAAATTCGATAAATCGGTAAGAGATAAAAATTTGAATTTATATCGCGTTTGAAATAATCATGACGAGCACGTATAACTGACGATCACGTTCGATGGTACGATCGTTAGACGTCATAGTTTATAAGTGTTTTCCTTGTTAGAAATTAACAGCCTTTCGTTAACTACTCTCACGATCTCTCTCTCTCTCTTTCTTTTTCTCTTTCTCTGGTATCTTGACGATTATATATTATCCCACCCTTTGTTCGTTTCGACACAAAACAGTATATAAAAGAATTTTTACTTGGCTTCGTTGTTACTTTCATAACAGCCATTTTGGTTTAATCACGGATTACATAATTACTACGTGAATCAAGTGAAAAAAATTACGACGAACATGGAAACACGATTATTACCTTTTTACGATTGATCAAAGATAATTGAAAAGAAAAAGAAAGAATCCATGTAATAATAATAATAATAATAATAATAATAATAATAATAATAATAATAATAATAATAATAATAATAATAATAATAATAAATAAAAATAACATTATTGTATTATGCCATTTTGAAAAGAGAACTGTTTTAGCTTACTTACGTAGCTTACATTAGGAAGTTAAGAAGGAAGGAAGGGCGGGAGGAAGGGAGACGGGAAATAAGCAAACCGAGCGAAAGAAAACTATTTCGTAAAGAAAACGAGAAGGATAATTTTAATAGGGACGATCGAATAAAGGAGAAGTGAAAAGAGGAGCGATCGAATAAGAAACGTGATTTTCGATTGGTCGCATATGTATAGCATATGTATAGCATGTGCATCGTCAAATGGATCGTAAAGGCATATATGTATGTACGTACGTATGTATGTATATAAAGAGGGATACGAATGAGAGAATGGTGTTATTAGTGTAACAGTTAATGGTGCCGAGAGCCAATGATATTAGTCTAGCGTTAAAAACGATATGTGATAACTGGTGGGAGACACATCGGTATCATCTATTAATTTATTATTTTATTATGCATTTATTGCTATTAACGACATAACAGAGATAGGACTTCAATAGAGACACACACGCGCGCACACACACATACGAATACACAAATAAATAAACAAATACATACGTACGGACATACATACATAGACAC
Organism: Vespa mandarinia; assembly: GCF_050613455.1. Classification (NCBI taxonomy): domain Eukaryota; kingdom Metazoa; phylum Arthropoda; class Insecta; order Hymenoptera; family Vespidae; genus Vespa; species Vespa mandarinia. The sequence goes on along the minus strand of NC_140825.1, from coordinate 4,381,638 downwards.
GCAGATCATCATAAGAAACGCTGAACGTTCATATATGCGAATATATATATATATATATATATATATATATACATACATACGTATGTACACACGTATATAAGTGCACTCGTTATTCGAATCGTTCTTAACTCTGCGTTATCTTATCACATTGATCCTTACATGTCGATACCACCCTACAATAGAAAAATATTCTTAAGGTTCTTTTACAAATTTAAATACATTTGTATATATATATATATATATATATATATATATATATATAACACGCATATCATTTATGTATTATATCACTTTTACTACTACTACTACTACTACTACTACTACTACTACTACTACTACTATTATTATTATTACTATTACTATTACTATTATTATTACTATTACTACTATTCTATTACTGCTACGTCAGCTGATCTTTTTTTTTTCAAAAAAAAGAAAAAAAAAAAACCTCTCTTGAACGTTTTCGTTTTTCTTTCCTTCTTGCTTGTATCTTATTTCTATTTTTTTTTTTACACGCCGGATTTTCTTTAAAACGAATATAATGTAATACGTGACAAAAACGTTACACACACATAAAAATAGAGAGAGAAAGAGAGAGAGAGAGAGAAAGAGAGAAATAAATATAATACTGCGAGATACGAATTTAATCGATCATCGGATTTTCTGAGTATTATCGAATCATTTCGATCGTAAGAAATATATCATGAATTCGTTTGGCCAATGGCGCGTATATAGAGATCTATTAAAGAGTACATGTTCGGAAACTTGGCCGGCTACGTATATTTCACTTCCATCTCTCGTAGGATGTGCTAGCCAACGAAGAAGAACTCCTCTGTCAAAACAAATACATATAAAGAGAACGAGAGAGAGAGAGAGAGAGAGAGAGAGACAGAGGGGAAAGAGTGAGGGGAGGCAGAGGGAGTGTGTGTGTATGTGTCTGTGTGTCTGTGAGAGAGAGAGAGAGAGAGAGAATGCTTCGACGTTGATACGTAGGCGTTAGGCGAGTTTTATCATAGGGTTCTTTGCCGTTTCGTAAGAAACGAGCGATGCAAACGAACAGCGTAGAAAATGATGATTATAATAGCGTTTTTCTCTCTATCCGATGATATCTAATCATCGTGTCGTTATTTACATTACGCACACATGCATACGCGCGCGCGAAAGTATCAGGCAATGAGAAAAAACAAATAAAACAAAACGAAACTAAAAAAAAAAAGTATATATATATGTTATATACACACACACACATATATATATATATATATACATATAAAAAAAGGAGGAAAGATAGAACACGAATCCTTAAGTAGAAAAGAGATTGTTCACTTTCGAAACTCTTTCGAAACTCTTTCGAAATTTGAATGTATCGAGAACCGTCACATTAAAAGGTTAAAACGATTGATTATCATTCTTGTTTCTTTTTTTATTTTTTTATTTTTTTTTTTTTTTTATTTTTTTATTTTCTCTCTCTTTCTCTCTCTCCCTCTCTTACTCTCTCTGTCTCCTTGTCTACATACCCGTTTAATAGAGTCGAGTAGCGCGAGGCAGGTATATATAAAGGTTAAACCAAAGTGTTGTAATGCACGTAAAACACGAAACAAAAACACGTAGCACAAAAGAGTAATAATCACGTGTACGACTGCGAGGCGCACGCACATCGGCAGCACTAACGCGGTCTACCCCGTTTACAATACAACTTAGAGATGTATTATAGCTTGCTTCGTGCCCGACGATCATGAATGAAACGTAGAGCGGGTACTGGCCTCCCCTGTCCCCCTCCCCGTTCACCCCTTCACATTCCTAACGATCCGCACTACGCGTCGTCATTCGGGAGAATTACATTATACCGCTTCGTGATTCGTCGAATTGTCATCCATCTTCCTTGCAGGTTCTTTCCGTTCTTTTCCTCGCTCTGATTGGTCGAATCTGTCGTATACGATAAACTCCGAACAATTGGCACGAAGTACGAATAGAATGGATACTCTACTTTAATTACCTTTTTTTTTTTGTTTATTTTATTTTTTTATTTCTTTTTATATACACTTGTTTTACCTTTTCATTTATTCCTTTATTTCTTTTCTTTTTTCTTTTTCTCTTTCTATTTTTATTTCTATTTTTTTGTTTCGTTTCTTTTTTTTTTTTTTTGTTTTTTTTTTATAAAAAATTATGACCTTTCGGAGACACTTACGAAAGACGAGAGATACTCACGAAAGACTTGATCATTTTTTTTCTTTTGGATAAATTCGTTTCCTTTTTAATCAGTAATAATTATTTTTATTTTTCTTCTTTTTTAATTTATTTTTCTTTTAGATTTAGAAATGCGAGCAGGCTTCATTCATGTTGAAAACTCACTTCCTTCTCTATATATTATTTACTTTCAATGCTTATAAGCTTTTGACCAATCAGAAGAGAAAACTGAAAATACGTTATTTTGAAACCATTTGAAAGATTTGAAACGTCTGCAGAAGCATTTCTAAGCTAAGGAAGGTTGGATCGTGACCAAGAATTTGTGAATATTGTGAGTTGATGCAAACAACTGAATAAGTGTTTAAATTAATAAACGTTGGAAACACTTAAAACGTTGATGTTTAATTATTTGAAATGATGTTTTTCATAAAAAATTTGTTTTGAACTTGTCACATTGCTTTAAAAGTATCTACCTTTTGTACAAGTTTCATTTAATCTGTAGGTATGTCATAAATGATTTATTTATGATAGAATTAGTTAATATATTTATGTTTATTCAATTAATGAAATTACATTTTAAGATGTACACACATATTTATCCTGTTAATATGTCACAGAAATATGTGATATTATTTTAATCTAAATTATTGTTTCAGGATATTCTATTTTGTTTGGATAACTTATTCTTTTATTAAGTACTAGTTTTTAAGGATGCTGAAAGGAAAAGAAAATATTCTTCAAGCTAATACAACTGCTTCTCAATTTGATCCTAAATTACAAGTTAATAATTTCAAAAAATTGAGAATTGCAAGCACAAATTCTGTATTAGCGGATGTCAACAATCAAGGAAGTAAAAAAAACGAGACTAGGATTGTACAAAATAATAAAACTGATTCGTCTAATTGTACAACGAAGAATAATCAAAATAATTTTTCAAAACAATCGCCTAAAATATCGCCTTCTTCGTCTAAATCAACGGAATCAAAGATTCAAGATAATTTTAATAATGCTTCCAATAATGACAAAAAGGATGTTGTGACTATAGAAAATACAGAACAGAACGATGTGAATAACAAAAAGAGCAAAAAGAAATGGGTATTAACGGATTTTGATATTGGACGTCCTCTTGGTAAAGGGAAATTTGGAAATGTCTATCTTGCTAGAGAAAAAAAGTCTAAATTTATTATAGCCATGAAAGTACTTTTCAAAGCGCAAATACAAAAGCAAGGAGTTGAAGATCAAGTTATGTTATATCAAGTGCAAAGGGAAATTGAGATACAAACTCACTTAAGGTAAAAAAAAAAAAAAAAAAAAAAAATGTTAAAATTACTCCAATTATCTCGCAAATAAATTTGATTTTTATTTGTTTATTTATTTTTTCTTTTTTTTTTTTTTTTTTTTTTTTTTTTTCTTATAGACATCCTAATATCCTACGTATGTACGGCTATTTTCATGATGAAAAAAGAGTGTATTTGATATTAGAATATGCTCCAAAAGGTGAATTGTATAAAGAATTGAATGCACAGCCCGACAAACGTTTTGACGAAGTTAGGTAAGTTTCTTCTTTTTCTTTCCTTTTTTTCTTTGAATTTGTCTATTCTTAAACAAAGTAATACGTATATATATATATATATATATATATATGTTCTAAGCATATTGAACAAAATATAACGAACGTGTATATTTACAGAACGGCTACGTATATGTCGCAATTAGCAGATGCATTAAAATATTGTCATAGTAAAAAAGTAATACATCGTGATATAAAGCCAGAAAATTTATTGCTTGGTCTAAAAGGTGAATTAAAAATGGCTGATTTTGGTTGGTCCGTTCATGCACCTTCGTCGAGACGAGAAACTTTATGCGGTACTCTTGATTATTTACCACCAGAAATGGTAATGGGAAAGACATATAATCACACTGTAGACTTATGGAGCGTTGGTGTACTATGTTACGAATGTTTAGTCGGTTCTCCACCATTCCTTGCACCAACTTACGAAGAAACGTATGTTAGAATTAAAAAGGCACAGTATAAATTTCCTGATTTTGTTAGCGAAGGCGCGAGAGACTTAATTTCAAAGGTAAAGAATATTTAATATTTTAATTATGTCGTGATGTTATTCTTTTTATTTATTTATTTTTTTTTATAATTTTTTTCCTTTCTCTTTTTTTTCTTTTTTTTTTTTTTTTTTTTTTTTTTTTCTTTTTTTTTTCCATTATAGTTACTAATCGTAAATCCAGATAAAAGACTGCCATTAGAAGATGTTTTAACTCATCCTTGGATAATGAAAAATCGCACAACGGAGCCCCATGTGCAGTGATAAATGTTATATTATTTTTATCTTCTAGACTGTCGCTGTATTTAATAATCTAGTAAATGACGGTTGATTTTTCGTGATTTAATAGATGGATCACTATAGGCGATTTTATAACAGAATTTTATAACTTAACAAAAACAGATAGATCACATTATTTAATTTTATTCGATAATGTTTGGACTATATATATATATATAATGAAATATCTTTCAATGATTTAACTTCACAAAAAATTACTAATCGGATTTATATTATTATTATCATTATTATTACTATTATTATTATTATCGGAATTATATTGATACGATGTTACAAAATAAAGATTTCGACGCAGCATCAATTTATTCGCTAGATATGTCATCAAATATTAAAATCATAAAATTTATTTGTGTAGTTATATCAGAATAATAGAAAAAAGAAAAAGAAAGTGAAGAATAGAATTTATAATGATTTTCTACAGAAATAAAAATATCATTTCATATTCAATTTACAGGAGACATTAATTAATAAAAAATAAATTGTATTCATTTGTAAGTATTGTAAATTGTTTCATTATTTCAAGCTAGTAGAAATTCAAAACTAATATAAATTCGTTTTGGCAAATGTTATACAAATAAAATATAATTAATGAATCAATTATTATATTTAATATATATCAATTATTCAAATTAAATATGGCGTATTTTAGTACATTTAAAATATGTCATCTTGTTTATAGATAACATAAAATTTATTTATGTTTACAAAATTGGTAAATACAGATAATGTTCTTCGTTAGATGGGTATCCGAACATTACCATTATATTTTGCCTTATTTCTCAAACGTCTTCATCATTTAATATTAACATCGGAATAAAAAAAGGATGTATATAATTTGTAAACATCGTAACTTAAAAATCCTAACCTATATAATTCCTATAACGTAAAAATATTATCTTACACAATTATTCGTTATTTCTAATGTCCTTAGAAATTCTGATAAAATTTCAATAATGGAAGAGAAGTGCCATATTAAAAGATTTTTAATAAGTTCGCCTCATGTTTCCATTGGTTCCATAACTACATCCACTATTGGTGCTTCTAACGGTGTATCCATAGGCGTTACTTCAGGATCTTTTTTAACTGAATATTGCTTTCTTAATTTTTCATAGTGTTTGATCTCCTGAACATTTTTAATATATTTTTAGAAATAACATTTAATAATGATAATAAAAAAAAGAAAAAAAAAATTATTAACAAAGTTTATAATTAATATTTCCCAAAATGCGTTTCATTATTCTATTATCTATTTATACAGATAAGTTACTTACTTTTTCATGAACCGACGGCCGCACTTTTTCAAACGCATTAGCGATATGTCGCATACAGATTTCTGGATGTGTGTGATACTGTATCATTAATTCTTTTAATGCTTCTATTCCAGCTTCTCTGATCAAAGATGCCAAATCGGCTCCAGTGTAACCATCACATTTTTCGTTATATCCTACTTCACCCAGATTAATATCTGCAGCTAATTTTGGTTTTGTACCGTTCTGTAAGGACATTAAAATTGATTTTAACAAATCGTAATTCACAAATTTTATAAAATTTATGAATCGTAGAGTATGTTTTAACCTTTGTTAGTGCTCTTAAAATATCAACACGATCTGCAGCAGTTGGTAATCCTACGTATAAAATTTTATCCAATCTTCCAGGTCTTAATACGGCAGGATCGATAATATCTGGACGATTGCTAGCAGCCATTAAGAATACTCCTTGTCTACTTTCAACTCCATCCATTTCTGTAAGCATCTGATTTACAACACGTGACGTGGCTGAATTGTCACCTTCTGTCCTCTTAGGGCACAATGCATCCAATTCGTCGAAAAATATAACACAAGGAGCAGAATTTCTTGCTCTCATAAAACATTGACGTACAGCTTTCTCACTTTCACCAACATACTATGAACAAATGAGACGTTAATTAAACTATTACCTATACGTTTATGAAAACAAGAATTAAAAATAGATTACCATATTGAGAAGTTCAGGTCCTTTTACGGAAATGAAGTTAATACCAGCTTCATTTGCGATAGCCTTGGCTAATAATGTTTTACCACAACCCGGAGGACCACACAATAATACACCCGTAGCAGCACTTAAACCCAATGCTGCAAAATGTTCGGCATGTCTTATAGGAGCCTAAAAAAAAAAAAAAAATGATTGATATATTATCGCAATAACTTGAGATTTTTACTGTGAAAGTGAAATAATATATGCATATATATATATATATTTACAAGAATAGCCATTTGTAATTCTTGTCTAATATCTTGTAATGAACCGATATCATCCCATGTGACATCAGGTACAGTAACAAATCCTTCTCTCTTTGCAGAAGGTTGAACCACCCGAAGTGCCACTTCAAAATCACTATCTTCAATGCAAAGAGTTCCTAATTTTTCCTTCGAAAGAGGAGGTTCGTTTCGTAACCATGTAAGTAAACTCGATAATTCTGGAGACTTTGATGGTTCTTGGGTTACATCCATTTCTAATCCTACATTGGAATTTTCTGATTGAGTCTTACTTATAGACGACACGGTATCTTCTATACACGTTGGAGCCTCGACAGTCGTAACATCATCGACTATATTTCCAGAATTTTCAAACGCTGGAACTTCTTTATCAGTTTGAGGATCAATTTCACTTATTTCTGGAGATTTAGAAATATTAATAGCTGGTACCGTTTCATTCAAGTCTTCAAAGATTCTACATATAAAGAGGTAAATTAATTAGATTGAATATTACAGGATTCTTATCGTAATAATTGATATTATGTGAGATTACGTTTACCTATCCACCGCAGCCATAGCAGCTTCTCTAATTAAAGCAACGAGATCTGCTCCTACAAAACCGGGTGTAAGCGAAGCTATTGTCGATAGACTAATGTTAGGAGCCAGAGCTACTTTTTCTGTATGTACTGCCAATATCTTTGCTCTTGCATCTTTATCCGGTATACCAAGACAAACTTCACGATCGAAACGTCCTGCTCTTCTTAAAGCAGGATCTAACGAATCTGGCCGATTTGTTGCTCCTATAACTAATACTCTATCTCCATTATCTTTTGTGCTTAGTTCTATAAAAAAAAAAAAAAGAAAGAAAGAAAAAAAAAGAAAGGAAGAAAAAAAAACGAAAAAACAAGATTAATAATATCTTAATAATATCTTTGGATATTGTATTTTTTATACATACAAATCTCCTTAATTTAATAAATGATATAAAAAGTACAACAAACCATCTAAACACGATAACAATTGTGCTACGATTCTTCGTTCCATTTCTCTTTGAGCCGTAGCTCTGTGCGGCGCAACAGCATCGATTTCATCCAGGAAAAGTACGCACGGTGCAATAGCAACTCCTTGATCAAATAATTCTCTAATACGTGCTTCACTTTCACCCGATACTCCAGCCACCAGTTCAGGTGCTGCTACTTTTAATAGAGGCACTGCTAATTCCTAATTTCAGGAATGTATAAAATATAAACAACATGGAGGATAATCTCTCATAAGGAATATAAATTTTTTTTTTTTCCAGAAAATAAATAAAGATAAGAAAGTATTTTATTATTTTTCAAATGAATTCCTTCGATAAAGAATATTTTTCTTATCTTTCCTGATTTTGTGATAGAACACTGAATATGTATATATATATATATATATATATATCACCTTAGAAGGATTATCCTGTATAAAATCAAAATATATATATATAAATAAAGTATCTATCTTACTCCAGCAATAGCGTGAGCCAGCAAAGTCTTTCCACAACCAGGTGGACCATGAAGTAAAAATCCTCTTAACGGAGATATGCCAAGTTGTTTAAATATCTCTGGATGTTTTATGTGTGCTAATAATTTGCATACTGTTTTCAAAACCTTATCATTTCCCCCAACATCCGCGAATGTTACTTTTGGTTCGGTAATTGGTATTGTTTTCACCCTTTTTGTTACAGGTAATTGTCCGCTGTCATTTTCTTTATCTCTTTGTCTTTTCCTAGTTGTCGTTTCTGTTTGTGTTTTAGGAATAGAAACCTCATTCTTTGACTGAAACATTAAGATTATAATTTTTTAAATATTTTATTAATATTTCTTTCATGTTGTATTAAAACATGAAATCTATTTATTCGTCTATTACCATTTGGACCAATTGTCTTTCCTCCTTAGAATCGGAGGACTTTTGTACAACCGGCTGAGAATTTGTATTTTCTTGTAAATTTTTATTTGCAACTGTAGAATCTTCCACCTTTATATCAGACTTTGGATCACACTTCTCAACGTCATCATCACTGCTAATATCTATAAGTTCTTTGTCACTGGAATTTCCATTCTGCTTGCCCTTTGATTTCTTGAACATTTTTAATAATACATCTCCTAATATTGCAGGTTGTGGATCTGACTAAAATCCATTGATTTTGTTTGACAAAAATTGATAAAAAAAAAAAAAAGAAGCTATGGCAATAAAAATAATATATTTATATATATATATATATATATACTGATACCTCAACATCAACTTCATCATCATCGTCGTCCTCCTCATAAGCATACCAATCACGTGAAGACTTTTTGGCAAACATCTCAGTAAGTTCGTCGTATGCTTTACGTACAAGTGCTCTAAATGCGCTACGCTTTTTTCCACGATAGTCACGATATTTTCTTTGAAGGGTATCAGCCATTTCATTTACATCAATATATACTCTGTTTTCATTTTCATGCATATACTAGAATATAGTATTACACATGAGATATTTTGAAAATAATACTCCCTTTTACGTATATATTTTTTCTATATGTTTGTGTTAGATAATATATGTATATATATATACACACGTATTTATTAGATAAAAATATATAATATATAAACACATGGAAAATATTATTTTTTGGTTATTCGAATAGATATAGTAAATGCAATATGTTACATGTTTTCTGCCATGTATGTGTAATATTATCTGATCCAACGTTAAATATTGTGTAAGTCACTCGAATAATCTGTCAGTACCAGTTGTTATGTTGTAATAATCGGAATAAATCACGTAAAAGAACATTATATATAACGAAAATCAAAATGGTCTATTAATCCCAATTTTTCGATATGTCTAAACGAATTGCAAACGTATGTTTGTTTTTAACAGTATAGATTTCTTTTATATATTATTTAAATATAAACATTACCGTTTGAACACGAGATATTAATAATTGATCTTTGAAAAATCGGTGAGAATTTTCTATTTTGTGTTTATTGTCCATATTTTTTGATTTATAATCACCACTAGATCCTTGTAAGGGAATGATATCAATCGATGAATTTAATTTTCCAACTTTTTGCATTTTTGTTAAGGTTTACCGTCGAACCAGCAGGCACAACTATTTCAAAGAATTAGCTTTACATATAAGTTATCTTTTATATTCCCTGTTATTTTACACGCTTCATAAAGACGCATAGATACGCTACTGATCATACCACCAAACTGATGATAATCACTAAAAATTGCATCTTACGCGGCTTTTATAGTAAAATTTGTACAACTTGTGACCATTTGGACAAATCAATATATTCAGTTTATATTTACGAATTGATTTATTAAATTGTATTACAAATAATTTCAAAATATTATATTTATACGTTCATTGCATTTTATTAATTGAATGACAAGGAAAAATGAACGAATCAAAGATTTGCTTAATTTATGCGACTATGTTAAATGGACCAATCAGAGAAATCGAACTGTTGGTGCAGGTGTTCTCAATGTGAAATTCTCGGACTCCTTCGGTATCAAAGATAGAGAACCATTGTTATAGTAAACTTTATTAAAATTGAAGATATTTTTTAAATAAATTTATTAGCGAAATCTATTTAATTTGATTAATTGATTTTAAAGAATATCTTAAAAGATTAAAAGTAAAATTTTATTCTGATTTTGTTGGCGATAGCAAAAAGAAATATACACTTATGTACAGTATAATTGATTCTTAATGATCTCATTTTAAGTTTAAATTCATCCAGGTAAATAAAAGTTAATGACAATATTTTCAAACATATTTGATCGATTAATAATTTATGTTTTTTTCTTCATATTTAGATGATTATGAATAATGGAACTAGTAATCAAGTAATTTTTGCAACAGGAGGTTATGATCATACTATAAAATTATGGCAACCGCATACAGGGAATTGCAAACGTACTTTTACAGAAACAGAATTTGTATCCTTTTATTCTATTATGTTAAGAATAAATTAATCATTATTCGATAATTTTATCTTACCTTCAATAACAATATTTTTCCTCAATAAATTTTAGCAAGTAAATGCTCTAGATATTACACCTGATAAGTATTTTATAGGAGCAGCAGGATATCAACATATTCGCATGTACGATTTAGGAGCAAATGATCCAAATCCAATTATCACTTACGAAGGAGGTTCCAAAAATGTCAGCGGATTTGGCTTTCAGGCATGACAGAACATTAGAATAGTTGAAATATAAAAAAGTAATTAAATGTTATTGTATCCTTATGAATTATAATTGTTAATTCTTATAGGAAGAAGGTAAATGGATGTATACCGGAGGTGAGGATTGTTCTGCACGTATATGGGATCTTAGGTATATTAAATAATTTTAGAAAATTCATTTGTAAATAAATATGAGGAATTAATATTTAATTGTATTTCAGATATTATAATGGTAAATGTCAAAGAATATTTCAAGTCTCTGCTCCTGTAAATTGTGTATGCTTGCATCCTAATCAAGCAGAATTAATAGTCGGCGATCAAAGTGGCGTTATACATTTATGGGATCTTCGTTCGGATCATAATGAACAATTGGTACAGCAATAATTATAATTTAATAATTTTCTTTTTTTTTATTTAGAAAAATACCAAGTATATATTTCTAATAACAAATTTCTCTCTTTATAGATACCAGAAACTGAAGCTTCTATACAAGATATTGCAATAAATCAAGATGGTACATATATGGCTGCTGTAAATAATAAAGGTCATTGTTACATCTGGACGCTAACAGGAGGTATTGGAGAGGAACCAACCAAACCTATTCCTCGCCATAAACTTTTGGCTCATAATCGTTATGGATTACGTTGTAAATTTAGTCCCGATTCTACGTAAGTAAAAATTCAATTCATTGATTTTATATTTGTTAATAAAGAAAAAAGAAAAAAAAAAAAGTAGATTTTATATATTTAGCCTGCTCGTGACTACGTCTGCTGATCAAACCGCTAGAGTATGGAAAACTACGGATTTCTCAGAGATACAGGTATTGCAACATGAAGCAAAACGTTGGGTTTGGGATGCAGCTTTCAGTGCAGATTCACAATATGTATTCACCGGTATAATTATTATAGATAATGCTAAAAACTCGATAGAATAGACTTTAATATTATCATTTTCTTTAGCTTCTTCTGATGGCATTGCAAGATTATGGAACGTTACAACTGGAGCGATAGAACGCGAGTATAAAGGCCATCAAAAAGCAGTAACCGCATTGGTATTTTATGAAGAAGCTGTAACGACGACGGCTTAATAGCTGAAACGAAAGGTGTATAGAATAAATCTTTTCTAATTTATTAAAACGATAAACTAATGTTTCTACAGAACGATACACAATATTATTTAGAGAAATAATATTATGTTCGCAATAAACTATATATATATTATACATACGTATTACACACACACACACACATATATATATATATATATATATAAATATAATGAGTGAATTGTGAATATGACGTGTAAAAAAAAAAAAAAAAGAAAAGAAAAGAAAAGAAAAAGAAAAAAAAACCAGGATATGTAGAGAAAATATATCATTTCAGATTTTTCACTAAAGTTAGATCGAATGTAATATTAGAAAGAAGGGAAAATCTGAAATTTTCGTTTCAATTTATTTCATTTCGTTTTATTTCGTTTCTTACATCGAACGAATATATGAGTGACTAATTCGCCGTTCGTAAGAACGATAAACGAAATGTAACGATGATAAACCTAATAAATGTTAGGATGATAAACGTAAATGAAGTATATTCCTTTGAAGCGAATGCTTTGTAATTCAGTAGTCGATCGGATATCCAATAACGAACAGCTTCGTATGTTCCGTCGTGTCGTATCGTATGTTCTTTCTTAAAAAATATTCTCAGTTACGAAATTCTATTGAATATTAGAATAGACTATGTGTTGATATAGTATCGTGTAAGATAAAAGATATCGTTATCGTCATATTACTGTTTATTGTCGTTATCTCTCTATTTATTAGTATATCCATAATACTATTCTATTAAAATGATATTTACGTTTGTCTTCCGAACGTCCAGGAAATTATTAGAGCTACATGCTGTAAGAAAAAAACATATTAGAAATCTGCATTTTAAATTTTATCCAAATACAAGTTCGCTTGTATCAGAGCGTGAGTAAATCATTGAATTTTAAATGAAAGTTTCATTAAAAACATTCTATCTGTGTAGTTTCATTATTGAAGAAAGATCTTTTTAATAATTATTATTTAAAAACAAATTTATAAATTGTGTCGATTAGTAATAAAAATAAAATAAAATTTTCGATGTACATATGTGCTTTTCTTTTCTTTTTTTTTGTTTCTTTTTTTTTTTTTTTGTTCATACTGCTTTCATGTTAACGTTGGATAAAATATTTTCAATATTTATTTTAATTTTCTTTCTAAACTTTTTTTTTTTTTATTATAAAAAATGAGTACGAATTCGAATACGAATTTCATACCTCGTTCGATTTACGTACGTATACACATGCGCATTCTAATGAATTAATTAGTTACTATTCCTAGGTAAGACCGAAAAATTGAATATGTATCAAGCAATAAATCAAGCTTTGGACATTACTTTGAAAAAAGACACATCCGCAGGTGAATATTTATTTCTTTTTTTCTTTTCTTTTACATAAATGAATTTAATATGAACTTGAATCGATTATACTATCGAAAACTGATTATTTGCGCTTGTATTGCTTAAAACAAAACCTTGGAAAGACTGATAACAGCAAAATATTTCCGAGAATAATAATAATAATAATAATGATGATGATGATGATGATGATGATACATTTTAATGAGAAACATATGCATTCGATAATAAAAAGTAATAATGATAGGAGAGAATGAAAAATTTATTAAAGAAAATACTGATAAGAGAATACATTAACATTGTCGATAAGCTATGTGTGTAGGTTATTATAATTGTATAATTTTCTCTTCTCTCTCTCTCTTTTTTCTACATATTTTTTTTCTTTTCGTCTATTTTCTTTTCCACTTTTTAATGCAGTAATATTCGGTGAGGACGTTGCATTCGGTGGTGTATTTCGTTGCACCGTAGGACTTCAAAAACGTTATGGTTCCGATCGAGTATTCAACACCCCATTATCCGAACAAGGTATCGCAGGTTTTGGTATAGGTTTAGCGAACTGCGGTACAACCGCTATTGCAGAAATTCAATTTGCTGATTATATATTTCCTGCATTTGATCAGGTGATTAAATATATTGGATTTATTATATCTTTGCTTTCTTTCTTTTCTTTTTCTCTTTTTAATGGATTATTAATGGATTTACGTTTCAAATACAATTTTTATTTTGTTATTGTCAGTTAGTTAATGAAGCAGCAAAATGCAGGTACAGAAGCGGCGGAATGTTCGACTGCGGAAAATTAACGATTCGTACACCTTGCGGTGCGGTAGGACACGGAGGACATTATCATTCTCAAAGTCCAGAAGCTTACTTCGCTCACACGCCTGGATTAAAGGTACGTATTTATTTATAATATTTGCAATAAAAGAAAAAAAAAAAAAAGAAGAAACATCTATTATACCGTGTATATGTAAATAACTATAATATCATTGTTACCGACAGAGCAGTAAGCTTTGATAAAACAGTAAGTAATAGAAATTTTTACTTTAACATCGTGTTATATAACTTTATTTTTTTTTCAATCTTTATATAATTTAATAATACATACATATCTTTATAATTTATTAAAATTAATGATGTTACGATAATTGTTGACTGATTTCGTAATATTTCTTCGTCATTTTTTTCTTATCGCTCGGTGTGTTACGTTTTTCAATTATAATTTTCTAATATATTCAATTTCCAATTTACAATTATTGATATTAATTGAAAGATTATATATTTTATGTAATTATGTAAATATATATATGCGTGCACTACACATTAACCCCGTATAGAATGATGATTATAATATTAAATCACATATGATATTATCTATCGTTCGAAATGTAAAATATTCTTCAAAACATTTTCGTTAATTAGGCTCTATCGTAGGTCGTTTAAGAAAAAACGTGTTTTTTTTTTCTTTTTTTTTTCTTTTTTTTTTGTTGATTCATTCAATTCATTCATAGACACTATACGTAACCACTTATGTAAACAATTTTATATCAATTGATATATCGTTCGTCGCATACGTGTTAAAATCTGTTAATAATATGTACGACAAATATATATACTCATCGTAATTAAAGAGTTCATAATATTTTGTATTATACTCGTTCATGAAGAAAAAAAAAATTGGCATTCGTTATGTTAAATTAAAATTTTAATAAAAACTAAATGATCTTCCTAAATTTCAGATGTTTTATAATATTTTTTGACAACAATGAAATAAAAAAGAGAAAAAAAATTTTATTAAACAGCGTTCATCGTCGCAGGTTTTTCTTTCTTTCTTTCTTTTTATTTTTAACATTGGTACTTCTATTAATTCCTGCAACATATTTCGTCGGGATTCTGGCGTTGTTTCATATGGAATTTAATAATTACATCCGTGAATTAAACGTACACGACACGGATATGGCACGGAAACGACACGGAAATGACATAATAAATCAAGGCGATCCTGTTAAGAAGGTTATTTCGAAGTTAAACATTTTTTTTTATTTCTTTTTTTTTTTTACAAATTATAATAAAATATATTTTTGTTTAAACAATTTATACGTTTGATTTATGAAAACATTTATATCGATTATCATTCGTTTTATTATTTTAAATCAGACTTATAATAGTTAATGAATTAAGATATCTGTTTAAGATAAAATCTATCGTTATCTTTTGAGATCTGTTTTATCGACCGACATAACCCTTTACATAACAATTTACTAAAGTTGTAGGTAGATGTCGATACTATAAGAATATACGTTTACGTGGTAATGTAGAAAATCGTCGTATAAAAATGCAGATGGCGGAACGGATAAATCAAAGTGCTTAAAGAAATTTAACGAAAAATAATATCAATTTATACATACATATATATATATTTTTTTCTAGATTAATATTCGCTATGACGATTATGATAATAATAAAATAATTTAGAAAATGTAAGAACTTTATACGAGATAGTTTCCTAAGATTTTACGTTGGATGGATAATATCAATCATAGTTTTTAATAATTAATTGGAAAAAAATATGATCTTAGATGTTCTTTGGCGATATCTTTATAAAATACTTTCAAAGACTCTCATCCTTCTTCTTTTAAAGACATTTTCCTCTATCAGTAAAGGCCTTTAACTTTGAACAAGAAATTCCATGAATATTGTAAGACGACGCGTGCTTTACCTATGCATGAAGAAAGTTTTCTACGTATTATATATATAATATATATATATATATATATATATATATATATAATACGTGCGCACATGTATGTATGTATGGTATAGTTTGTTCTACACATACACAAATAATACATATGTATATATTTTTTTTATATCTATACACACATATAATATTACATTATATATATAACTTACATCTATATATTATTCTTATATATATCTATATACTCATATAATATTACATCTATGCACATATCTTATATCTATATATTAGTCATATATGCTAACTTATATAGATTCATATAGATGTAGATAGATTCATAGAGATCTATATACATATATAGAGATATGTATTACGTACATATATACACGTGTTGTACACATGTAAACAGCATGCAATAAATGTGCATCTATAGTGTTCTCGCGAATGAGTAATTGTATTATATCAGAAATGTAATTTTTGCGGAAATAAAAAAGAAAACATATCGTTTGTTTCAGTTAAAAAAGAAAAAAAAAAGGAGGAAAGGAAGGAAGAAAGAAAGAAAGAAAGAAAGAAAGAAAGAAAGAAAAAAAGAAAAAAAGAAAGAAAGAAAGAAAGAAAGAAAGAAAGAAAGAAAGAAAGAAAGAAATAAAGAAAATGGAAATCTCAATGAATTTTCTATTACATTATATCTTCCTCTTTTCTCTTTATTTTATTTTACGGTGATCCTGATTTCTTTCGAATAGATCATATTTGTTATCTCATATTGTTTCTTTTATAGATCGTAATACCACGAGGACCCGTACAAGCGAAAGGACTTTTATTGAGTTCCATCGAGGAACCAGATCCTTGTATAATCTTCGAACCAAAGATCCTTTATCGTACAGCTGTTGACGAGGTACCAGTTGGACATTATAAAATTGAAATTGGTAAAGGAGAAATAGTAAAAGAAGGTAGTTCTATCTATACATTTGTTTATGTATATATATACATTATTTTATATAATTACATATATATATATTTACAGGGTTTTATTTTAACCAGAAAAAAAAGAAATTAGCCTAAAAAAAGTCTAATTAGGTTTAATAGACTAATTCTAAAAAAATTCTTTTAATAAAAATCTAAGAACTTTTGCCCTACCATATATATATATATATATATATATATATATATATATATATATATACATAAGTAGTATAAATATAAGTTTGTATAGGTTTCATACATAGAAACACACGCACACGCACACAGACACACATATACTATTAATAATAAATTTCTATTTTAACATAGGAAAAGATGTGACTCTTATAGGATGGGGTACGCAGGTGCATGTACTATTAGAAACAGCCGATATCGTCGAAGAAAAGCTCGGTGCATCTTGCGAGGTGATAGACCTTCTTTCCATTATACCTTGGGATGCAGAACTAGTTTGCAAGGTAATCCAATTCCAATCTAATTCTTAATTTACATACAAAACGATGCAATGTCACGTATAAATGAATTCTACGATAAACAAATATTATACTCATTATATACATATTAGACAAAATCATTTGAAATTTTTTTTTATCATTTCATATATATATATATATATATATATATATATATATATATATATATTTTTTTTTTTTTCTTTTTACTTTTTTTTCTCCTTCATAACACGCAATCTCACAATATTCAAGCTTCAAACTATAATAATAGTATAATTAATAGCGTCAAGAAATGGAAATATTTACGTAGGCCAGGGTTCAAGCATTATCCTTTGGACTGACGTCCAGCGATGCAGATCGTAATTGGAAAGTTCGTTTCGTTGGTAAATTCATAGAGATATTCGTGGTTAAATCTCTCGTTTCTTTCTCTCGATACTTCGACGAGTCCACGGACTGTTAGTTTGCGCAACTAAGAAACTGTTTCGAAGGCTCATCGAGAAGGTTGCTAATCGGAAGATTAGGTCTCTCTTCAACAACAGGAATAGAAATAGAAAGAGAGAGAGAAAGAGAAAGAGAGAAAGAGAGAGAGAGTGAGAGAGAGAAAGAGAGAGAAGGTGAGAAAGAGCACGTGTTTCTTACGTCTTCAGAACGAAATCAGCCTGCTCAGATAGCTCGAGATCCGCGATCGAACGCTCAGCGTTTATAAGGACTCTATCTTTCCCGTTCCACGTGTTCTCCATCTTGCGTAATGTCTCCATGAGCAAACGTGCGCGCGCGCACGTTAGAACGTAGACCGTCGTTCGTTGTTGGATGAATATGGCTGAACTATCTCGACCGAAACGTTAGAATATCTTGCCAATAAACTTTCGCATTTACGATGTATAATTTTTACTCGTATATACATACATATGTGTATATATATATATATATATACTTGCCTATATATGATTTCTTTTCTTTTTTCCTTTCTTTCTCTCTCTCTCTCTCTCTCTCTCTCTCTCTCTCTCTCTCTCTCTCTCTCTCTTGTTATTTTCCTTTTTTTCTCTTAATATCCTTATCTATGAACGCGTATAATTATACGATTCATTCGTTCCACCTTACACACTTAACACTCATAATATATACGATCTAATAGTGTGGATATTAATATCAGTTGTATTTCTTTTGATTTTTATTAAAAAGTATTCATTCGGAATAAAAATCTGTCTTTATCGGCGAGATGAAAGAAAGAAAGAAAGAAGAAAGAATTCGTCATTATTATCGCGTTGTTTGAACAAATACAGAGAGATTATTAAGGAAGTGCAATTTACAAAGGTGTCATTAAGGATAAATAATGATTAAAGAAAGGTACCGTGCGTGCTTGTGTGCATGCATAATTGTGTGTCTGTGTATGTATATATGTATGTGTGTCCGTTCGCTACATCTGTATAAGTATGTGCGTCGTTGATGACGTAGAAAGCAACGCTGACAGGCTTCAAAAATATAAATTGCCTCGTAGTATTCTGATAATCCAATTGTAGGCGACTCTATCTATCTATCTCTCTCTCTTTCTCTCTTTCTTTCTTTCTTTCTTTCTTTCTCCATGGGTCTTAATTACGCTAAATCGGATGAAGTTTCGCGTAATCCATGCTCGGGATCAGCCTTGGGTAAATTATCGATGTGATTTTATGCCAAGAATCGCGTCGCGTGCACGCGCCATAACGCACTTTCCAATCGGTTTTGTTAATGATTTACAAGTATTAATCGTGTTATATCTATACAATATAGGAACTCGCGTACGTAAATGTACGTATATACTATCATATCAGAGACTGCGTCTTAATTACTTATCTAGGTACAATAACGTAAAAGTTGTAAACTTCGTAAATTGAACACCGGCAGTTAGGTTGTACGGTGTTCCTACCCGATTTGATTATCGATAATATGTAATACCGGCTATGGTGTTAATGCGCCATTTAACATCTGTCCCCTTCCATATAAATAAATTATTATGATGGATTGAACACAAATCGTAAATCATGATGATAATTTGATCGTACGTCCAACGTACATACGTATGTATCAAACGTTGGTGTATCTGGATATCCACATAAATACTAGTCTATGGATATTATACACGTTGCGAATTTAATTATCATCTAAAAACTTTCTCTTCTATATATATATTTTTTTCTCTCATTGTCAATTAATATTATATATCTTTTTTTTTCTTTTTTTTTTTTTTGTTTTGTTTTGTGCATCTTTTCATCGAAGTCCGTGAGGAAGACCGGACGTGTCATCGTTGCGCACGAAGCACCAAAGACCAATGGTTTTGGGGCGGAAATAGCGGCTCGTATTCAGGTAAAAATAATTATTTTTTATTTTCATATGATTATGATCAATATGATCGATTCGATAAAAGGAAATTTGTTTTACTCCTTAGCTAATTCATTTTCTTTATTGCGTTAACTAGATACTGTGAAATGTTACTATCTACGATCAGATGTCGAGAGAGAAAGAGAGAGATTCAATTTCGAGATTGTAGAATAATAAATATGTACATAGATATCCTAAATGTCATTGCACAATGAGATAAAATTTTTTTTTCTCTCTCTCTCTCTCTTTTTTCTCTCATTCTTCGGGGCAACGTACGCTACGCTACGATTGTTAATGTCTTTGATCATCGCAATTGAGTGCAATTAGCGGTAATAAAATTAATTACCAGACGTTGAATTTCTTCTTATGACTTCGAAATTATACCGCGTTTCTATATCGATATATATATATATATATATATATATATATATATATATATATATATATATTAAAGATAATTATAAAGAAAGAGTTATTTCATCCTTCGAACGTTTAAAATCATATTACCTAATTAGATTCCTTGTTAAAATAAATGTTTTTTAAATCTTAACTATAACATCGCTTACTATTACAATAATTATCATAATAATTTTGTTTTATAAAAAAATTAATATTTGCTAATATTATAACGCAGGAGGAATGTTTCTTAAACTTGGAGGCACCGATTATGAGGATCACCGGTTGGGACACACCATTTCCATACATTTACGAGGATTTATATTTACCGGACAAATGGCGTTGTTTCGCCGCAGTTAAAAAGAGCCTTGACTATTGAAAGATCGCCTCCGTCTATGAATGTGGATGAAAGGCTGGAATAAATGAGGGAGAAAGGGAGTTTAGAACTCTCTGGGTACCACCCATCGAAGTGATACATGTGTCTTTCAAACTCGAAATGAATTCCGTGACATCGATTTTTCGTATTTGCGGCATATGTGCCTATACTTACATTGCCACAGTTACATCGGCTTGTCACGTGCTCTTAGACCGGTCCCGCGACAATTTGATCGTATCATGCTAGTTCTCTCTCTATCTATCTATCTCACTATTTCTATTTCTATATTTATCTTTATCTCTTTTTCTATCTAGTGTTTGCACCCTTTCTGATCGTATCAAAGAACGTGATCTCTTTCTCCTTTGACATGGATAACAATCGCTTAGATTTTAAACGGATCCCTCGACGGATCCATTTTTTTTCTTTTTCTTTTCAATCGTAACAATGTCGTCGTCGTCGATATATTAATATATATTAATATTAAAAGATATAACAATATTAAGATATATTAATATATATCGTTACACCCAATTGGTCGAGAACGTTTATTTAATAACGAGTAAAACTTTTATAGACGTGTAAAAGAATTCCCGCAAATTGGTATGTATAAGACGCCGTCGCCGTCGCCGTCGCCGTCGCCGTTGCCATTGCCGTTGCCGTTGCCGTTGCCGTCCCTTCCACCCTCCTCTCCCCGAGGGCAGGCAATTGGATCGGCAGGTATTTGGATATCTCTAAACGCGGATCGTACGATTACGTACGAGAGAAAAAAAAACTATACTCAGTTCGGCAGGCATTAATTGTTATCGATAGGTTTTTGCTTAAAAGAGTTATATGTATATCCCTGGCCCAGTTTAGTCTCGACCAAACCCACATAAATCCTTTCGCGTTTAATTTAATGAGACGAAGAAAGACGATACGCCGGGCGTCGATGGCGACGGTGATGTTAACG
>NC_140825.1:4355000-4357500 GCF_050613455.1 Vespa mandarinia | reverse complement strand
TCCTTCTTAGACGAAGAGATAAAACTCTAACAAGAAGTTCAAGAATACATGTAGGGTGAAATATATATATATATACATACACACATACACACACACAGAGACATAAGTGTAAATGTGTATAAAGAGAGAAAAGAATTGGACTCGTCTAGGATCCTAAAAAAAAAAAAAAAAGAAAAAAGAAAGAAAGAAAAAAAAGGGAAAAGGAAAAAAA
This sequence comes from Vespa mandarinia, assembly GCF_050613455.1. NCBI lineage: Eukaryota > Metazoa > Arthropoda > Insecta > Hymenoptera > Vespidae > Vespa > Vespa mandarinia. Next base: position 4,357,289 of record NC_140825.1, on the reverse strand, counting down.
GAAAAAAAATACATTTTGTGGTATCTTGATTAGCTCGAGTTTTACTTCGAGAAAGTCATTAGTATCTTAAAAGTTGCGAAAACTATTTAAAAATCGTAAATAATTTCTCAATGTGCATTCTCATAAGAAAGAATAAATGATTAAATAAAAAGGGAAAAAAAGAGAGAGAGAAAGAAATAGAGAGAGAGAAAGAGAGAGAGAGAGAGAGAAAATATTAAATAAAGATATGTATATTAGTTATATCGAATTATAATGTTCACCTACAAATTGATAAATCGATTATATTTTTATGTGTTTCAATTTTTTCTATATTATAATACTAGGTTTTAATTTCTCTCTCTCTCTCTCTCTCTCTCTTTTTTTTTTTTTTTTTTTTTAACTAATATGGCCGGACCGATTTTTTTTTTTTTTTTTTAACTTATAGAAGGGTATCACGATTAGATCGATAGATAATAATAGATTTCAAAGTAGAATACACAACTCACAGTTTTTACGATGCATATTGGCATCGTTATCATTATTGGCATGAGCTATATAACATATATATATATATATATATATATATATATATATATATATATATATCTACGTACTTGTATATAAAGATATAGATAATGGTAGATAGAGATAGATATATATTTTTTATATTATATATATATATATATATATAATATATATACACATTATATATAGTGGCATTTTAACGTGTTATTCGACACGTGGACATGCGTGGAAGGCGAGAGCGACAATTTCGTCGAGTCGGAGAACGTACGAAAGTATTACGCTCACTTACGTTTCTGTATATATACATATATATATTTATATATAGACTATATACATATGTGAAATACATTAAAGATCCTTGTGACCCCTTAGTGGCCATTTTACATTGAATAAACTAGATTTAAAAATGAAATGTTAATTACTAATTGAATGTTACATTTTATCTAATCAATCGAAGCAACAATCTCTTTCTTTCCCTCTCTCTCTCTCTCTCTCTTTCTCTTTCTTTATATCTTTCTATAATACATATTATTTCCACTCATTCGTAAGTGAAAAAAAAAATATATATATATATATATAATCAATAGATTGACTTTTTTGTATGTGATAATTACTTAAAAAAAAAAAAAAAATAAGAAATTATCGAAGAGAACAATCTTGAAATTTTGTATCTCTCTCTTTCTCTCTTTTTCTTATTCTCATGAAATTGTGCCATAAATACGAATTTATCTATCCATCTTGCTCTATTTCCCTTTCTACGATTTTATCCTCGTCACTTTCACAAGATAGATACAACTTATTTCTCTATTCCGTTCTTCTTGCATTTAATATAGAGAGAAATAGTATAGAATAATGATGATAATAATCGCTTGCGTCGACAAGCCTTACGATAAATCAATCGACAACCGATAATGCAACACACCTGTACATATTCGTCGATTATGCTTCGTTTTACGTAGATCATCTCTATATCCCTCTATCCTCCTTCTTTCGTACATTTTCTTTTACATGATAGAGTCGAGTATTTTTTTCTTTTTTTCATTCTTCTCTTTTTTCTTTCCTTTTTTCTTTTTCTTCTTCTTTCGACACATATATATAATATATATATATATATATACATACACACATATTTTACTGCTTCATAATATAGGACTCATATGATTATTTCATTATCTACATTATTTATCATATTATTGTCCATATTGGATATCGTTATTGTGAGGAGATAAAAAAGTACCACATTTTATAAAACCACATAACAGGATACAATGGTTAGCTAAAAGAAAAGAAAGAAGAAAACAGTTAATACAGTAGATATATATATATATATTTATGTGTGGGTATGTATATATATATATATAGATAGATGAATTTTAATTGGTATAACGTTGTAAAACTTTTGAATCAATAAAATTCGACAGCAGAAACGTGTTAACCTTCAATCGACCTTCAGCGAAAACAATCACGTTCACTCGGTAGAGATAAATATGTAGACTAATAAGCAGAATTTCTAAAATTAACCCATGTTATATCGCACATGACGTATCAGTTATTATATATAAATATATCAATTATTAGGTTCAACCAAGAAAATCAATATGGTTAGATCATTAGAAAATGATACTTCTTAATCAATAAGAAAGGTTATTCTAATTAACATTAGATAATTTTTCATTTTATACTTTATCTACATATAATTATGAATGTAAAACTTATTAAAACGATAATATTAAAAGAATTAATCGATAGGAAAAGATAGACAGAGACAGAGAGAGAGAGAGAGAG
>NC_140825.1:4347500-4350000 GCF_050613455.1 Vespa mandarinia | reverse complement strand
AACAAAAGGAAAAGTATAGAAAAATAAATGAAATTAAAGTAATATTAGATTCTATTGTATTCGATATATGTATACATATCGAATACACACACACATATACACACATTATATTTCGTTCTATCATCATGGATATTTCTCGATTGCGATAGTTAAAAGTAAATGTTGTTTGGCTCGTTACTTACTTGTTAGAGAAAGTCACCGCAAGGTATGAAATCCATTTTACCGAACGATCCTGAATCGTTTTTCTTTCTTTCTTTCTTTCTTTCTTTCTTTCTCTCTCTCTCTCTCTCTCTCTCTCTCTCTCTCTCTCTCTCTCTCTCTCTCTCTCTCTCTCTCTCTCTCTCTCTCTCTCTCTCTCTCTATCTCTCTTTTTTTTTCTATGCATTCCTCTAAGCATTTCCAAGCGACATAGACACGTACATATATATATATATATATATACTCATATACGTACATAAATAGTTGGGTATTACGATCGATGGAATCTTCTCATAAATTGCTTGCTTCCGTATTGTCAAAGACTTCTCCTTGCGTATTTCTGCATCTTCGTTTCTAATCGGCGAAAGTTTTTCCAATTTACTCTGAAAGACCTAATATGTATATCTTTGATATGTGCGTGCGTGCACATTGATGCACGTTGATGCATTCAAGATGGATAGATCTTTCCTATTAAGGAAAGGTTAGTGTAAAACGAGCAACTTGAATGAAACGACGACGATCCTTTTGAATGTATACGTTGTGGAATTAGAAATAAGTGAAACTTCAGGGAAGAGAAGGAAAAAAGAAGGTGGGTGGGATGGTGAGAACTAGTCATTAATTAAATCCATATTCGAAACTCCTTCATATTTAATTGATATCGTCGAAGCGTCTAATTAAAGCAAATACGTATACTATATAAGAACATACAATGAAAAAATCTGTTTTTCTTTTATTTATTTATTTATTTATTTTTTTTATAATATCGAAATATTAAATAATTTTTAATCGTAATATTGATTTCGTATTTTTTTTTTTTTTTTTTTTTTTTTTTTTTTTTTTTTTTTTTTATTAAACACCGTCTTATAGAATAGAAGTAATATCTTTAAACTCGATATCAATGATATCGCGAGCAAACAACGGAAATTACAATCGTATAGAATTTTTAGTTGGAATTTTCAGCGATAAGGAAAAGGGCGTCGGCAAGGACGTGTTTGAATATAGTCTCTAAGTCCTGGGGTTGAGAGCATAGAACTCTCCTGCCACCTTCGCATTTGCTGCAGACGTGGGAGAGGGCAACGACCCATCGATCCTTCGGGAGAACCGACACGAGACTAGGCCAACCGGAATACTGCACTATGACCACCGGTACACGATGGACGTAATACGATGTACTTGCAATATATACATACATACGTATTAGATACATAGATATAAAATGATTAGAATTTTTTCTCTACGTTGAGAAATTATTTTCTATTTAAAATAATTTTTCTATTTAAAAATATTTTAGATAATTTATAAAAAAAAGCAACGTATTGAACACTTACAATCGAAGGTACAATAGTTTGTCTTTTTCTTTTTGATCTTCTTCTTCTTTTTCTCTCTTTTCATTTTTTTTCTTATTTTTTTCTTTTTTTTTTTTTTTTCCCTTCAAGACGATGCCCACCATCGGCTTTTTCAAACACATAGTTTGACATTTGCATACATCATACGTCAACTATACGTAACGAGTAATTAATTATGTCACGAATAAACGACTTACTCACAATGTAATTATTTATTTTACGACGATAGATCTATACAAAAGTTGTCATACGATCCGTTACATCGTCGGCTATTATGATAATTAAGCGAAAGTACGAAGATGTTAACTACCTTCTTAACTGAACGATAAGTATATTTCTCTCTTTCTCTTCCTCTCTCTCTCTCTCTCTATATATATATATATATATATATATATATACACATACGTGTTGTGTTATTTTTTTCTTACGTCGCCGTTGACAATTTGCTTACGAATTTTTATCGAATAGATCGTCGAATTTGACGAAATATTTCTTAATACAATTCCATTACATAACGAACGTGTAACGAAGTCACGGAGTATGGAGTAAGAGAGAGAGAGAGAGAGAGAGAGAGAGAGAGAGAGAGAGAGAAAGAGTGAGAAAGAGGAGGGGAGATTGTGGTAAAATAGTAGTAAGTAGTGGCAGAGTGATGGTAGTGGTAGTGGTAAAAGTAGTAGTGGTGGTGGTAGTGATAAGGAGAGGGATGAGGACGGGAGGGGACACCTTCGTTTTCATTTTCACGTGTCTTTGGCCGGTGGTGGTGCTATTTGCGGATCAAGGACTAACGAAAAAGCGATTCACTCTCGTTCCATGACGCTCTCCTCTCTCAGTGGTGCGTGAGTTGACTGGTCAGAAATTCACTTTTAATCTTTTGCTTGTAAGCCAAGATCAGCTTTGAGATCGCATACATTATAATAACCGAGAAAGAGAACGCTTATTTAATGCCAACTACCGTT
>NC_140825.1:4340000-4342500 GCF_050613455.1 Vespa mandarinia | reverse complement strand
CGCTTTATATGACGATGAGTTCGTTTAAACACATTATAATCATGATAATAATACTTATGTATTTAAACAAGCTTTACTCTTTCATCTATATCACACAACTATTAAAATTTATCTTTTTAATATATATACATACATACATATATATATATATAATAAGAATAAATTATAATCTTTTATATATGTATGTGTATGTCTAATGATAAAGAAAGAACGTATATCGTATGTAAACAATATACATAAATATAGGCATATTATAAACATAAGGACTACGTTCTTTCGATTTTTTTTTTTCGCATGTCTCGTTGTAATTCTAATTACCATCACATATGGATATATCGGGAAAAGAAAAAAAAAAAAATAAAAAAAGAAAAGAAAAAAAAAGAAAGAACTCACGTTCTCTTTGGTTGATATTCTTAAAGGAATCGTGCGGAATAATAAATCATATGGTTGTTGCCGCGTCGTCCTTCCGCTTTGCTCACTTTCGTTCTCTTATTCGTGAAGGTCAGACGTTCGAGAAGAGAAGAGTAGAGAAAAGAAGAGGATAGGAGAGGATAGAACCAAAGAGAGAAAGAGAACGACGAACGTGAGACACACAGTCGGTCACGTTCATGTCATGTTGAACGATAGATAGAAAACGAGTGGTTGGAGTCTTGAAGGTGTCGGATGGATAAAAATTTGTAATTTCCGTTTGTGTTCTTATTCTTTTTCTTTTACTCTATCTTTATCTCTCTCTCTCTCTCTCTCTCTCTCTCTCTCTCTTTGTCTCTCTCTTTTTCTCTCTTTCTGTCTTATATCTATATTTTTGTCTCTATTTTTATTTCTTTATTGTTCATTATTATTACTATAATAGTAATAATAGTAATAGTAGTAGTAGTAGTAGTAACAGTATACTTCGATTACGTTGGAACGAGCCAACACATCCTCCACGAAAGTTACAATACAAGTTTTATCTTCAATTAACGATTTTATTAATAGAACTAATCGCCGATCGGCTTAGAGATAATAGCTTTTAAAAAGTAAGTAAACACGACGTTGTAAAATTATATCGAAAGATACGCATACATAAATGCATACATACACATAGAAACACGCACATATTTTATATATATATATGTGTGTACAATTACACATACATATGACTCTCTTTCTCCCTCTCTTTCTCTCTCTCTCTCTCTCTCTCTCTCTCTCTCTCTCTCTCTCTCTCTCTTTCTATAATGTCTTTTAGTGTCTTCATTTTTTACACATATATACATTGTAAATTGTTAATCATTTATCTCACTCAATGTATCTAACGAACCGAGACCTTCTTTTATTCTTCGATCAGCTGATAACCAACAATCGAGTCGGTATGCCTTTGCTTCTTTCCTCTCCTATTCTGCGACAAATGATTTTGCAATGGTTTTATACCAACAGAGAGAGAGAGAGAGAGAGAGAGAGAGAGAGTGAGAGAATCGAAAGTGCATACGTAAATAAAGGATACCAAACAAGCATTCTCGCAGATAAATAAGACGTTTCTTTTTATAGTAAACACGGGAAAGTCCTGAGTAAGTAAAGAAAGAAAGAAAAAAAAAATCTCCGGCAAAAATACGATTCGTTCTTTAACACCAGCTGAGAAATTAAGATCTTTCTTTTTCTCTTTTTTTTTCCTTTTTTCTTTTTTTTTTTCTTTTTTTTTTTTGTCTTCTCTCTTTCACTTTTTCTCACTCGTTTGGAAAATTATTATTTATGTAAATATTGCATATGTACCTGCGCTTGAGAAAGAAAAACGAAAGAAACAGTAGCTATATGTATTATTACTGTCCGTGTATACATACGTATATAAATTTTAATCGATACTTTAATATCCTCACGAATAATGTCTATTAATTATTTGGTGTAATCATAATAATTTACATATATACACATACATATATATATATATATATATATATATATACATTTATTTATTTATTTAATTATGTATTCATACGTATATGTACGTATATATTATGTATGTATGTTATGTATAGTCGTCAAAGTGAATATAAAATAATCGAATTTAATGGAATTAATTATATAAGATAAACTTTTCTTTTCGATTCTTTTTTCTTTTTCCTTCTTTTTGTTTTCTCTTTTCTTTTCTTTTTTCTTTTCTTTTTTCTTCTATCATTCTAACATATGAATTTTTTAATAATCGACGATCAATTATATACAACGAATTGCCGCTTATTATCCTAAATGTCTATATTATCCGTCGGGTCATCGTACGCTTAGACACGTAAAAGACTTCTTCAGATCGTTAGGTTGGTAAAATTAGTTCGGTACAATGACTCTGATAACTCATCCGTAGGAGGACATCTATTATCTATTCGTTCGATCTTTATTTTTTTTGTTTCTTTTTTTCTTTCTTTTTTTTTTTTTTTTCTTTTTTTATATATATATCCGGTCAAACGAACGAACAAGAAATGTTGTAAGGTCATTTATTCAACGGATATGTCGAAAATGTATTTAAAAAAATAAC
>NC_140825.1:4327500-4335000 GCF_050613455.1 Vespa mandarinia | reverse complement strand
TGAATCCAAAATGGAGAATCGATTGGCTGAAACCGCCATTTCTATCGGCGAAGCATCGCATCGTTACCAACACATTTTCTAGTCTCGTTAATTGATCTCGACTATGGATACGCTCGTGTGCGCATCGAAATGAAATCAGCGTCGCCGTCTCGTCGACGAGCTAATGACATGGTGTAGTTGGTAAATAGCATTAGTTTCCTGCCGCTGCATATGTGTGTATGTGTGTGTGTGTGTGTGGGTTGTGTGTTACGTATAGGTATATAAAGTGTGGACGAATAATTATTGTTAAGCTATATAACTTTTATACTTATTAACTTTAGGAATAGAAATCATAATACCGATGAAACCTATTTTTATATAGAATTTATATTCGTCATATTTAATATAATTTTCCTGCTTCTTCTTTTATTTCTTGTTTGTTAGTTTGTTCTTTTTATTCTCTCTCTCTTTTTCTTTTTATTACGTACGTATGTATGCGAACAATATTTTGTCCGTCATTATTTTTACATAATAATTAATTTATTTATTCTATGTACATACTTATATATATACACACAATATATATATATATATATATATATATATATATATATATATTATACTTATAGTAGGCTATATTATAGATATTTTTTTAACGTTTCTACAAATTACGCGAAATAATTTTTTAATGATATAATTCAAGCAGTCGTCATTTATCTCTAGAATCGTTAAGCCCAATATTCTTTACAACTTTTTTCAACTTTATTGTAATTCTTTACAATTTTTTCGAAAGTTAATTAAGGAAATAGAAAAAAAGATAGATATGATATAGAAAAATAATGGTAGAAGAAGAAGAAGAAGAAGAAGAAGAAGAAAAAGATGAAGTAGAAAAGGTAAACGAGGTAGAAGATGAAAAGGAAGATGAAGATGAAGGCGAAAGAGAAAAAGAAGTAAAAGATAAAGTAGAAAAGGAAAATGAGGACGAAGATGAAAACGAAGGTGAAGATGAAGACGAAAAAGGAGAAGAAGAATAAGAAGAAATAGAAGTCGAAGAAGAAAAAGACGAAGACGAAGATGAAGACACAAGACAGACACAAAATGATGAGCATGCGTTACGCGTATAACGCAATTGGTTAGTGAAGACGCGTGGGAAGAGAACTCATAGCGAGTTCGGTTGCTTGGCAACCAATTGACCTAGATCTCGATCGCGAGAAGGTTCGCAATTGCTACTGTACTACTAGAGAATACGAAAGAATTATGGATAAGTTGAAAGAGATGAGAAAGAGAAAGAGTAAGAGATACGGAGAGAACAATTTTTCTGAGTGATCCCGTTGTCGTTCAGAAACAGAAGATTACTTATTCTTATGATTTCACGATTCTATATCGTTTATTTCAGTTATCACCATTTTAAGATAGTAAGAGAAAGTATGTGTGTGTGTGTGTGTGTGTGTGTGTGAAAGAGAGAGAGAGATTAACAATAATTCAATTTAATTCAAAGTAGAAATAGAAATAAATTATATATATATATATATATATTTTTTTTTTTTTTTTACGAATAGATATATAATTTTATATACATAATCTATACCTATGTACATAAATACGTATAGAGGTCTGGAAAATAGTATTAATTCGTGAAATATTTTTTTACACCCTCTCTGTTTTTCATGATCGTGTTATCGGAATCGTATTATCGTAATCGTCCTAAGGCAAATTTATCGTAGTTATAGGAAAAAGAAGAGGAAGAGGAAGAAGAAGAAGAAAAAAAAAAGAAAAAGAGGAAGAAAATGAAAAAAGAAACTTGTATATAAATGATCGATTAACGACCGTTCTATAAATTTCCCTTCGCTCCGGTGAACTTTCGCAATTACGATTACGGGCACGATATTTACGCGGTAAGAATTCATTAATATTAATAATATTGTATTTAAAATAAATAGTCGGGTAAAAGGCTAAGTAAATCTGGCACGACCCGTTTCAGGCGAGGAATGCGAATGGTCGTTGAGTGAATGTTAATAACAGACAGTTGACAGAGATACATATATGTACGTAGATTTGCGTGCATGTACGTCTATTCGCGAATATATACCTATAAATACACATACATACACACACACACACATATATATATATATATATATATATATATGTATACATACACGTGTAAACCTATACGAGTGATGATCTTAGTGATGTAATTTTGAAGAAATTATGATAAGATTTATAATTTCAAGCTCGTATTTAGAAAATATTATTTGCGTATCGATTTATCTCGATGTTATCGATGCGATTGACAAATTCATGAATATTATACTTTTATTTTATTTATTTGATATTGCGCCGTGGTGTTGCGTGTTTAAATAAATTTTATATATATTTTACGTCAGATAGAAATTCAATTGATGACAAGTCGTGATAATAATAATATTCAAAGAGAAAATCGTACCTTTATAAGATTTACAGAGGGATAATTAGTGATTAACGATATTTATTAACCTAATGATATTTAAACAGCTACATAATAATGTGCGAGAACTACGATATGGATGATTTATGAAGTGACGTAGCGATCATTGATGATGCCAGTACGTTTAACGACTCAACAATAGATTGTAATAACTTAAGAAAGAGATTTAGATTCAGAATTTTCCATCAACGACATTGTGAACTTTAAAAGGGGAAAAGGTTTTTATAATTATAATTGCAAATCCAGACGGAAATATTGTAGTTAATGTTTCTCGATTCGAATCCAAAAAGATCGAAAATGACATTTGACTTTAAAGGATTATCGTTCGATCTATATCTTTTTTTCCTTCTTCTTCTTCTTCCTTTTTTTTTTTTTTTTTTTATATATAATAAAAAATAAAATGAAATAAAATAAAACAAAACCAGAAAAAGAAAACGAATTAAAAGAAAAAGAAAAAGAAGAACCGATTATAAGTTGCAATACTTGACTTTTAATCGGTTTAATTCTTACGATAATTCATTAAAATTAATAATAATGATTGTCATATGATTAAATATATATATATATATATATTTCTTTATAATATAAAATCAATTGATCGAGACGAACGTAACATTGATTGGTTCATTCGATGATTCAGTAGAATCTATCGCAATAAGGATTTAGAAGATAAAGATGATTTCAAACAAGTTCGATCGTATGTTAAATGTTAAAATAAACGAGAAGAAAAAGGATCTCTTTCACTTTCTCTCGGTCTATCTCTCTCTCTCTCTATCTCTCTCCCGCCCCTCTCTTTCACTCTCTCTCTCTCTCTCTTGTAAGTTCATCGTGCGGCCGCGCACGTGCGAGGAATCCGACGCACCGGTTGCTCTTGACATTATCGCAAACATCATTCGCGTTTCGTTGATTGTAGTTGTTGGTTTAATAGTGCCCACGACTGCTTTTATCCGCCAAAGATTACTTCAAATCTTTTAGATATTTTCGTACCTTTCACACATATACATATACATATATATATATATATATATATATATATATATATATATCTTGTCTATTCCTCTTTTTCTATCTATCTATATCTGTTTTATTATTATTATTATTTAAATAATTTAATCCTCTGTAACATTTTGTCTCTCTCTCTCTCTCTCTCTCTCTCTCTTTTCTTATCTGCCTTCCTCTTACAATCTATCCTATATCTGACATATTATCATTATTTAATTAATTTAATCCTCTATAACATTCGCGGATAACTATAAAGTCCCGCATTAATATTCGTCAGAAAATGAATTGTTTCTTCATAACCGAAGGTTAATATTTGCCAACTGCCTATAACTTATAAATTTCACGTTGTATAACTTGAAAACATGTTGAAATTCTTCTTTCTTTTCCTTCTTTTTTCTTTTTCTTTTTCTTTTCTTTTTCTTTTTTTTTTTCTTTTTTTTCATTTGGTTTTATTTTTTTCTTCATCTCGTACATTTTTTCGTTTCTTTTCTGTTCGTTGTCCTCATTTTTATTTATTTATTTGTACATTTCTTTTTTTTTATTCCTTTTTTTTTTTCTTTTTTTTTTCCTTTTTTTTCTCCTTTTCGTTGCGACATTTATAAATAAGAGATTAGAAAGGGATTGAATCTATCTTCCTTTAACGCGTATCAAATGATTCATTAAACATTGATCTTTTCACTTGGCATAACAGCTGGGAAGCAATACATGCTTTAATAAACACGAGATGTTACAATTTTATTATTTAAGAAACGTTATCGATTACATGGTCAGTAAGACAAGGCCAACAAAACTATCGCGGCTTGTTCTCTTTCGATTCTTGTCTCTTTCAAGAGACGAGAAAAGAAAAGAATATAAAGAAAGAAAAGAAGAAAAAGATGAAGAAGAAGAAGAAGAAGAGAGAGAGAGAGAGAGAGAGAGAGAGAGAGAGAGAGAGAGACAGAGATAAGAAAGAAGAAAAAAGGAAAAAAAAAAAGAAAAATAATCTTTTGTTCCGTAAACGGAGTAATAAAGTCGGAGTAATGGAATTAGAAAAAAAAAAAAAAAAAAAAAAGTAGAAGAAAAAAGAAAGAAAAAGGAAAACATAGAGAAATATTGTCGGTATATTGCATAGGACGGGAGAAACAAGTAGAATTTTTTTAGAAGTCAATAGATTATCCCCCCACGACATATGCACGTTCATACGTTCATAGGTACATACGTTTGTTCGTAAATACTTACGTACGAGCAGGTAGATAATGGCGCCATCAGAGAACGTGAATGTAGTCAACCTTGTGCGTTACCACACCCTGATCCTGGATGCAAAAGTCTTGAGCCTAGCTTTTCACCAGTTTCGAAGAGTGGAAGGTCGCGAAATAGCTACTAGCGGCAATTGCTAACTAGAACCCCGAGTGACAGGAAAACCAATTTTCCCCTCTAGACGACTTTTAGTTACTAGTCGAGAAGTTATCGCTTTCATATCGTATGCATGTATGTACATACATTTCTATAAATAAATATATATATATATATATATTGTGTGTGTATGTGTGTGTGTACACATAAATACATATGTGGACACGTATCTTAGCAAATTTTAACATATTCGTAGCAATGAATGATTTCATATATGTCTATTTTCAATTAAATCGATCTATATTTTTGGTACGATCTATGATTAGATTTAATTTAAAATTAGAATTTTATTAAATGGTAATAGAATATTGTAAATATGATAGAGGAGTGAGTGACTATGAGAGAGAAAAAGAGAGAGATGAGCCGGGGGAAGGGAATGAATGCGCATTGATAATGATCGATCAGGCTACCTCTACGAAAAATAAAGACGATAAATAGTAGAACTTTACATTTTGAATTTAGCATTTGGAAGAGATTCATAATTCATTGTAAGCTGATTCATGGCACGTGAATTTGCCGGCCGGCATGATACGAAAATTGTATTTATATACATACATACATACTTGCATACATGTATATTGTTAGTATACGTGTATCTATGTATAGATATATGTGCCAATTATATATTGTTACGTTAAACATTTTGGCTCTCTCTCTCTCTCTGTCTCTCGCAACACCATCCGCGTTCTCTGCACTTCGATATAATTTGTCTCTTCGTACAATTTCGTAATCGTATTGCATTTTGAGTTCGTATCATACATTTACAATCATCGAGATTAGTAAAGTATTTTTTTTTTTTTTTTTTTTTTTTTTTGAAGTATGAACGATTTATCTCGTTGATCATCGTCTTATATTTTAAATTGGATCATTTCGATGATGTTTTTTATATTTCAAAAATAAAAATGGGGTGATTGAGTGGGAGGACGGGAGAGGGAAATAAATATCTCGTTTAAATGTTGATTGCGGTCAGACAAAATGTGAAAAGAGGATTATGGGGTTGGGGTTGGGGGAGGACTACCCCTCGTGACATATACTCATGCGAACATAACTATACTACGAGTTGCTTTTACGATCTCAATCTAACTTTAAGAGGACGAATCGAAAAAAAAACCTATTATGTATATATAATATGCATATATAATATATTCATACATGGATTATTTAAATCGTTTTTTTTCTTCTTTTTTTTTTCTTATCTCGATTCATTATTATTAATCCTACGAAAAATCGAGGACATCTAATTTTTCGAAAAGATTTTTTTCAGAAAGATTTCATTTGGGTCATCCGTAAACATATATATACATATTTATATATCTATATATATATATATATATATATATATATAGATATATAGATATATAGATATATAGATGTAGTAGATATCTACTTTCTTTCGTGAACGTGTTTACCTCCTTGAGATCTCCGGTTTTTATTATAATTATTCAAGTATTACGTAATTGTTGGCCGAGTGTTCACGCGAGACGGCTCGTAGGTATAGCAATTATGCGAGTTCGACTTATCGTAAAAATGTCGTCGAGTTTAATCGAAATGAGCCTCTCAGGTAGGTTGACCGGCTCCTCGTCGAACGACTTTGCGGATTCAATTTGTATTATAATTTCATAGAAGTAGAAACTGGTATAAGTTATATAGTATATATTGCGATCGGGGGTGTTCCAGAAGGATATAAGTTTTTTTTTCTTTCTTTCTCTCTCTCTCTCTCTCTCTCTCTCTCTCTTTTTATTTTATTTTATTTTATTTATTTTTATTTCCAATGATAAAACAAGGTTGTTGTATCTTCTTTTTTTATTGGTACACATTACACGTTTAATAATTTCAATCAAATGTATGAACAATTCTGATTCGATCGGATGGATGAATTATGTAAAAATATGAAATTTTTTTCTCCCTACGCATAAAAGTTGAAATTAGAAAGAAACGAGAGGAGGAGAAGGCGGTTTGCTTGTTCTCTCGCATCGCTATAGAAAATGTCGTATCGCGAGCTTCGGTACGGGTCATTGATTTTGTTGGCAGCACTCGTACGTACGTATATATGTACTTAGGTAAACCTATGTATCTACCTATGTGTGTATGTATGTATGTATGTATGTATGTAAGTACGTTTTCCGTTGCGGTACCGCTTTACAACGAGAACGTTATACATTATGCAAAACTTTTTTCCTCAACCGTTCAGAAGCGTTACAAACGTCTAATCCGGATCGGGATAGAACAGACGTTCTTCGCGTTCACACGGCAAAAAGTATAGCGCGAACGAAACGAACGGTCCAGCTCGAAAGAACTCCCGCCGTGAAGAAAAGAGGGACAGAGAGAGAGAGAGAGAGAGAGAAGAAATGCATCATTTATATCGTTTTAAGTAATTCTTTCTCGCTACAAAGGGATATATAATCGAATGATAAAGTTTAGAGATATTGGAGAGATATAAAAAGAATAAATAAATAAAAAAAAATAAATAAATAAAAAAAAATAAAAGAAGAAAAATATCTTGAGAGAACGAGCTCGGTAGTAATCTTTACAAAACGTTATTGCATCATGGATGCAACTGTACTAACGTGAAATAAAATTATCTTTTCTTACTGACGTCTCTATGATCTCGCCACTACCTGCAGTTTATCTTAATTAATATCCTTTTGCGTAACGTCACT
>NC_140825.1:4310000-4322500 GCF_050613455.1 Vespa mandarinia | reverse complement strand
AATAGTGTTCGTCGATGCAAGTGACTATTTATGCGAGAGTCTCGACGATGAGTCATTGAAAAAAAACGAAACACCAGCAGTGAGAGTCAATTTGCTCTTTCTCTCTCTCTCTCTCTCTCTCTCTCTCTCTCTCTCTCTCTCTCTCTCTCTCTCTCTCTCTCTCTCTCTCTCTCTCATATTCACACACACATATACACACATTTACATATATAAACTTTCTATCTGTCTCTATTTCTTTCACATCTATAGTACTTTTCTAGGATTGCGTTTGAGAGTTCGTTAGATATGTATATAGGGTCACCACACGATAGAATGAGACAAAGAAACAGATAGATAGATAGACAAAGTAAGAGCGATGTATATATATATATATATATAAAGAGAGAGAGAGAGAGAGAGAGAATGGTTCGATAGGGCAGTAGAATATAAAATGTCGCTGGATATCGTCTCGACATTGTTGCAGAACCATTCGAACAATTTTCCCAACCAATGACATTAATAATATTTTCTTTGGGTATTCATTTGATATATATATATATATATAAATATATATATATATATATATATATATATCGTTTATCCTTTGAAATTTGTCGCTTTTATTTATGGAAAAAAAAATGAAATATGAAAATAAAAGAGAAATAAGAAATAGTTTTTGATAAATACGAAGCTAGCAATAATAATTGAAATGATTTTCTCTCTCTCTCTCTCTCTCTCTCTTTCTCTCTTTCTCTCTTCCTCTCGAACGAACGAATAATATGAGAACGCTTAAGCATATCAATCGTAAACAGGATTCATACATATTGTCTTAAGGGCCAGTTTTTTTATACGTATGTATGTATTATATTTACGTTCGAGGACTGTTATATCTATTATATCGATCTAAATGTTCTTCTAGCTTCCTCTAATCTCTCTTTCCTTCAAGGCCTGTCGATACTCTTTGCCTTCTCTCTCTCTCTCTCTGTCTTTCTCTCTCTGTTCGTCCGTTCGTCTGTCTGTCTGTTCGTGATAAAAAATGTATTTCAGACTACTACCACCTTACCGGTTCACGATATGATATTTAATGTTAGAACCATTCTTATCGTACATGTATATGTCGTAACTTATATACTATACATGGATATAATACTTATAATCATAAATTTTAAAATTGATGTACGATGAAAAGAAGAAAACCTATTATTTCGTACAATTCGTATACATATATATATATATATATATATATATATATATATATTTCTTTCACATTCCACGCGAGAAAGTCGTTTTTTAATCTACGTTTTAAATTATAAATCGATAATATAGACAAAAGGAATTATTTCAAATCGTCGCGAAAGCGCGCTCGGCAACATTCGAATTTATTTGGAATAACGAAATTATCGTGTACGGTGGTACGTAGAGAGCATAGGAATAGCAGTTAAATCGTAGGCAGAAAGAGTGAGAGCGAAGGAATAACGTGAGAGGAAGAATGAGTGAGTTAGTGAGAATAAGAGAGATAGATAGATAGACAGACAGAGAGAGAGAGAGGTCGAAGAAACGAGCGGAGAAAGCTTCGGCCAAGTTCGGTTCTCTTCGCGACGATCCGAGCGCGCTATAGTGGGGAGTATGTTAGCTTAAGAGAAGGGCCGAGAAGTGAAGTGGGGAATGGGAGTGAGTGGTGGGGATGATGGTAACGAATGCGTGCGCGGCCGAGTAACGAGAGAGAGAGAGCAGTTGTCAGTGTCAGTTTGTTCGCCGCGCCGGTTAGTTGTTTGGGGTTTGCCTCGACGCAGGCCTCCTCTGTGCGTTGCACGCTTTTTTATCCCCCTCAATCCATCAATCCACCCCCGTCGTCTTGCTCCGTTCTCCCCTCACGAATATACCCCTTCAGTATCCTTCCCATCACCGATACTCGAGTCACTTTAATACCGCAAGAAATTGTTAAAAATAACATTATTATTATTATTGGGCTTTATTTGAAGCGCGCGAGATCTCTTTTTTTAAACGACTCGGAAGAAGGAGCGTCTTACTGCCTCCGCGCCTCTACCCCTTTCCCCTTTCCCTCAAACTCCAACTCCCCACCTACTCGAGCCCGCAGCCGCGTAATAACAACGGCCGGGATTTTAGTTCTCGCGTCGTTCCTTCCTTCTCTTCTCTTCTCTTCTCTTCGTCGATCTCTTCTTCGATCCTCGAACAGTATAACGGCGGTAACAGCGCTAGCAGCAGTAGCAGTAGCAAAAACAACAACAACAACAGCAACGACCGTTTTATATCGGTGAAAATATCGTCACGGAGAAAATATCGCGGGAGAATATATCCTGCGAGAAGTTCCATATTGCGTTTCGTTGTAATTTAGTTCGTTCGTCTATCCATTCGTTCGTTCGTTCGTACGTACATACATACGTACGTACGTACGTTCGTTCGTTCGTTCGTTCGTTTCTCTTTTTTTTTTTTTTTTTTTATTTTTTTTGTTGTAAATATATACATATCAACCCGAACAATTAACATTATCCGTTGTACGAGATACGATTGAAGGAACTCTCGAGAATTTGGAACGAAGAGGAACGAAGAGGAATAAAACCCGTAAAATCCGCGCTTTTGTTGTTATTATCTGTATTTTCCTTTGAGCGTTAATTCTCGAAAGTGAAAGATAGAACAAGAGAAAGAAAACACGTTTATATTATATTAAAGAGGAGGAGGAAAAGGAGTAGGAGTAAGAGAAGGAGGAGGAGAAGGAAGGAGGTGGTGGAGGTGAAGGTGAAGGAGGAACAAGTGGAACCGGATCGCGCGTATTGCCGGCAAATTGGCGCCAAAAAAGAAGAGAGAGAGAGAGACAGACACTGAGAGAGAGAGAGAGAGAGAGAGAGAGAGAGAGAGAGAGAGAGAGAGAGAGAGAGAAGAGAAAGAGAGAGAGAGAAAGAGAAAACCGAAACCGAAAGTTAAGAAAATAATCGTCATCGTCGGTGTCGTCGTAGTTTGGATATTCGAGAAGAACAAAGAAACGACATTAGAAACGAACGTGACGTTTATTTCTTCTGCTTTTCCTCTCCGTCGTTTTTCTTCCTTTCTTCTACGTTTCTTTGCCCTGCGATTTCCCGACCAAGAGGACGGAAGAAGCTCGAACTAGATGTAAGTAAACTAAAATTCCGTCATCATCGTCGATCGATCGATCGTTCGTTCGTTCGTTCGTTCGTTCGTTCGTTCGTTCGTTCGTTCGTTCGTTCGTTCGTTCGTTCGTTATTATTAGTCTCTTATTTTATGTTTCTCTGTTTTTCTGTTTTTCTGTTTTTATTACTATCTCTCTATCTTCTGTGTCCTTGAACGGTCCGAAGACGATCTCAAGCGCACAGAAACTCGTCACTTCGTATACTAGGTATTTAACAAAAAAAAAAAAAAAAAAGAAAAAAAAAGAAGGAAAAAGAAGGTCCTCTTTCCCCACCCACCTTTCGTAATGTTACTACGCCGTTTCGAACTACGAGGGATCTCAGTATGTAAATTTAGAGAGATTTTGACAATTGAAAAAAAAAAATCTCGATCTTGTCAGTATACATATATATATATATATATATATATATATATAATATGTTTATATTAATATACTGTACATACTTATGTGTACGTGTAAATGTGTGTTTAGAAACGTTGCACGACGACAACCTTCTAGAAAGATCTCGAGAAGCCGGTGCTTCGGCGTTCGCGCGCATGTCACATTAGAAGCGCCAAATCCGAACAATCAAATCATCACATATCCTATATCGTCTCACGTTTATTTGTTTACGTAATTTTATGATACTAAAAAGAAAAACAAAAAAAAAAGAATTAACAAAAATAATTTAAAATATTATTATTATTATTATTATTATTATTATTATTATTATTATTATTATTATTATTATTATTATTTTTTTTTTTTTTTTTTTTTTTTTTTCTTTTTTTTTAAATTAAAAAGAAATAAAAATTAGGAATAACAGTTCTTTTTCTTTTCTTTTATTTTTTTTTCTTTCTTTTTTTTTTTTTTTTATTAAATCGAAAAAAAATATGTTGGAAAGAAAAAGAGAAAACAAAATAGTAGAAGAGATATACGTATATAATATATATTGGTAATTACAAATAAGTTAATTGTGACAAATGTTGTTCTTATACATAAATACAAAGTGGCAAGAAATTTTTGTATAATGACTATATTTTAAACGTACACTTTTGTAGAATCTACGACGTATGCGACTTTGTTTTTACATGCTCTGGACCACGTAACCCATGTTTCCTGTTCAAAAATTATTGTTTACTATTATAAACGTCGCATAGTGAAAAGGAAATTCTTAAGCTTTGGTACACATCGGACAAACAAGAGAGAGAGAGAGAGAGAGAGAGAGAGAGAGAGAGAGAGAGAGAGAGAGAGAGAGAAAAGTGGGATCGGCGGGTGAGGGGAAGGAAGAGAGAAAGAGAGGGACCATCGTGTATGTGTATATATACATGTGTACAATGTAAGATTGTTTTTGCTCCAAAATTTTGTTTACCACGTAGAGATTCGAGAAGTATAGAACGTATCGACGAACAACAGAGAAAGAGAAAGATGGATAGATAAATAGGTAAATAAATAGTGAGAAAGAGAAAAAGAAAGAGAAAGATAAAGAGAGAGAGAGAGAGAGACACCATCGTATATAATGCTCGCGTGCTCTCATTCGTGGAATCCTCGTGTTTCGTAAGCAATTACGTAATCTACGTGATAGTCCGATGACTTGAAAGAATAATAGGCTTTTTCAAATGAGCATCACATTTTCACGATATCTTTCTACGAATGCGAAACCTGTGCGTAGTTTTTTCCCTTATCGATTTCGAACATCTTTACGACCTCTTCCTCTTCGTTCTCCTGTCTCCTTGTCCTTATACTCACTCCTCCCTTTCTACCTTATCCCTAACCCTCAACCCCTTATCTCTTATTCTCCTTAGTTTCTTATTTGCGCATTGATTCCACACGATTCTATTAAGATCGATCAATAAATCATCCCTTGTTTTTTTTTTTAATATCTATACATCTATATATTATGCGTTTGTCTATCTAAATCTTTCTCTTTCGATTAAAACAGCTGACCGCACCATACTCTTTTTTTCTATTGCTTTTTTTTTTTTTTTTTTTTTTGTCACGAAATTACGAAAGGAATTCTCTCCTATTCCCACCTCCCACCCTTTCTCTCTCTCTCTCTCTCTCTCTCTTTCCCTCTCTATCTATCTCTAATACATTCCAGACAGGTTTTGTATTATTGAATAATTTTCGTTTTTTGATTTTCAAAAGAAGAAGAAAGAAAAAAAAAGGGGAAAAAAAAAATAACGTAACGTCGTTATTTATCAATTTGTTTCTCTTTTGTTTTCGTTTCATGTCAAATTCTTTTCCTCTCTCTTTCTCTCTCTTTTTTTTTTTTCATGTTCATTTCACATTCCTGACAAGTTTTTGCATTGGAATTATTACGTAACGTTAAAATATATATAATACACGTTATATTATGAGAAAGAGTTCAGCCATAACAATAGAGACAAAGCGTGAATTTTGTCGCTTATGTATTTTAACCGAACTTCAGCGCAATCATTATCGTATGCGTGATATTTTTCAAAGAATGACCAATGGATTCGTTCTATGTCGAATAAACGACGTCTGTCGTTTAACGATCGTTCCGTTCATAAAATCGTGTAGTATTGTCCAACGCTTAGACACATATATATATATATATATATATATATATATATATATATATATATATATATATATAGAAATATAGATATATAGTCCCATATGCATAATACATTTATATATATACGTATACACATACATACATACATAAATGCATAATATGTATATACATATGTGAATATGCAAGTACACACATAAATGTATTTCAAACGGTCTGTTCGAGATCTCGCTTAGTCAAAGCTATCGCATTTATTCTGTCTCTCTTTCTCTCTCTCTCTCTCTCTCTCTCTCTCTCTCTCTCTCTCTCTCTCTTTATGCTTCTCTCGTGGTGCCTCACATCTGTCTACTTTATTATTTTTATATAGTCGCGATGACTTCATCAGGATGACGATTGCTGGAATGCTCGAGCCACCCGTGATATGTATTTTAATAATGCAAATTTAATTTTTATTTGCCAAATCAAATTTATGTACATATTAAAGATATTCACTTTTTCGTCTTTGAGAATAGATTTACTCGTTTCATAAAAAAAAAAAAAAAAATGGGGAGGGGGTAAAAAAATATAACCTATTGTAAGATATTATATTTTTCAAGAACGAAATTAATCGATATGTATTCGTACGATAAGATACGAACGAATTTTTCATATTAACTTATATATCGTTCTCTTTCATTCCTAAAGACAACTTCATTTCGAAATTGAGATCGCGAATGGGGAAGGCGATTCGTGATAAGATCTCGCACGCGTTACGTTGTCTCTCTTTCTTTCTTTATTTCTCTCTTCTGAGAGGAAAAGATTAATGGCCGATCCTTAGTCTGTGTTGCATGGCGGATGACCAGATGTGTGTAATGATATTATTTTCATTTAAGAGCACATATAATCAACTTTATGATAACTTCCATTTTTTTTTCTTTTCTTTTTTTTTACTATAAATTTGTTATATATATATATATATTTCTATATAAATTTATATTTATTATTTATATTTATTAATTTTGCTTATAATTCACATTTACTAATTTTTTTTTTCTCCTGCAAATAAATTTATGTAATATGCGAATGTATATTTATACGTATGCTGGGATTTAAAAAGAAGGAAAAAATAAAAAAGAAAAGATTAATTTTTCTTTTTTTTTTTTTATCGTTCATATCACAATATCACGCGATTAAATTGAAATTTATTATGGCGAAGCGTATCGACGAATCAGTCTATAATAAATTCATGCGATCTTTAGGGAAGATTACAAGATGATTGTATTGTAACGAATTGATGCCAGTAATATAATGTGACATATACTTTATTCGTTTTTCTTTTTCTTCCTATCTTATTTTCTTTTTCTTTCTTTTTTCTTTTTTTTTCGATTTTCTTTTTTTTTTCCTTTTATTATTATTTTTCATGGAAATTACGCAATCTCAAAGAGTAGTAATCGAAGTTGACTTGATTACGTAATCGTGCAATAGATTACAATAATCTTGTCAGAGATGACCGATAAGAGAGAGAGGGAGAGAGAGAAGAGAGAGAGAGAGAAAGAGAGAGAGAGAGAGAAAGAGAGAGAGAGAGAGAGATTATCGTCGCGTGAGCAAAAACGATTAATGGAATCTTTTTATCGTACTACGATAATACCTCTCGCAAGAGTTAACTACATATTGTAAGATATTTTTGTAGGGATATGTTGAAAATGTTTAGATATTTATAAAGGAGGGGCCTATCGTGAGAATATCGGTCGCTTTCATCAAACATTCGAAAAATATTATCATACTTTTTATAACGATTAAACAAATAATCTCACGTTCCTGACAGAGTTGCATAATTTTTTATTATTATTCTTTTTCCTGTTCTTTCCTTCTTTCTTTTTTTTTTTGTTTTTGTTTTTGTTTTTGTTTTTCCAGGAAATATGTGCGCATCCTTTTTTTCTTTTTTCCTTCTTCTTCTGCCTCGCTTTTCGCCCTTCTATTTTTTTTACTTTTCTTCCTTCTTTTTTTTTTATTTTCTTTTTTTTTTTTTTTTTTTTTCGAACGAGTTTATCAATCTCAACGTTACGCAATTTACGAGTTATTTTATTTGATACACCGAGATTGATCACCCGGTATTAAAGAGAAAGAGAGTGAGATGGGGGGGGAGGGAATAGTGAGGAGAGATAGGGGGACAAGGAAAAATATTTATAGGGAAAAAAAAAATAATAAACGTCCTCTAAACATCTTACATCCGATATCTTTTATTATTATTAAAAAAAAAAAAAAAAAAAAAAAAAAAAAAAAAAAAAAAAAATAGAGAACGAATTCTTCCTAGTTTTGTTGTTTGACGGAGAAAGTTAAATGGATTTTAATCGTTATTATGCATATCTGTATATATATATATAAAATACATAAGATGCATGTACCACCTCTCTCTCTCTCTTTTTTTCTCTCTAATCACGATGTAAGACTTCCGTAATAGTAATTTTTAGCTGGGTCAAGTAGCGAACATCGAGATAAGAAATTACATGTAACGATATGACATTAGAGATGTAGTATCGGAATTTGTATTTTCACCTCTTCATGATTTCAACTATAGATCTTTTCTTCTTCTTCTTCGTCTTCTTTTTTTTTTTTTTCGATGGAATTGTCGAAGGGGGTGAGGGGGGGTTAGCGGGGTAGAAGGAGGAATAATATTTTTCTTATTATCGTTAAGCCTTTCACCATCCGTCACCGTGCCATCGCACTTCCTTCTTTCTCTTCTCATTATTTTATTATTCTTTTTTTTTTTCTTTTTTTCTCTCTCTCTCTCTTTCTCTCTTTCTTTCTTCCGTTCCTTTTCTTTTATCTTTTATCGACAATACAATTATAGACGACATTTACACACATATATATATATCTACATAATAATAATATGCAATAGTAATGATATAGAATAATTTTCTTATAATGTATATAACAATATGTCTAGGAATGTGTATTAAATACGTATTAGTAATTTAACAAAGATAATTAGTGTCACGTAGTTAGATTTGGACAAAGGAAGAATACATTGTTGAGTCACATTCGACGTGCATATACGCATCCTGTCGAGTCATGTTCGACGCGCAGATGGATTTCTGTCGTGTCACGCTCGACATAATTTCGATTAAAGTGTCCCCGATTAAAAAATTCGAAAGGCACGCTGAAAGTTTCGTCGGCGCGTTAATTAAACGGATTCCTGATCGATTACTAGGAGGAATTAGCAGCTTTGCGAGAGAGAGAGAGAGAGAGAGAGAAAGAGAGAGATCGAGGGCGCAATATGTCGGGCATAAATTTTAAACGTTTCTCATTCAGAGCAAGATAGCATTTGACTTGTATGCAGTATTCGGGGCCTCTCTCTATCTTTGCATCCTGTCTGACTGTTGCCTGACTACTTGTTTGCTTGCTTGCTTGCTTGCTTTGCTTGTGCTTGCTTGATTGCTTGCTTGCTTGCTTACTTGCCTTTCACTTGTTTCGTTAGAACGGCTTGCTCGTTTCCACGACATTTTTCATAATCATCGCAATCTCGTCACTCCTACGAAGTAACATCGAACGATTTTTTTTTCTATTTTTTCTTTTTTTTTTAACCATCCTTTGTTTTATTTTTATTTTTTTTTTTTTTTATTTTTTTTTTTTTTTTTCGATGACGATTTAATCGTCACTGTACTTTAATGTCGACTCATATAATTGACAAAAAAATCGTACCGAAACGAAACGACATGTAATTAAGTTCATGGGTAATCAATTATCAATTTAAAGTCACGTACTTATCGAAATCAATTCGTCGTTCCAAAGCGTATATCGCAGCCGCATCTCTCTCTCTCTCTCTCTCTCTCTCTCTCTCTCTCTCTCTCTCTCTCCATCTCTGCGTATTGCTCGTCGTTCATCTTGAATTATATACAAAAGAATATAATTCGCTATCGCGTGTTTGTTCTCACGATCAATGAAGATCCTTAACTTGATTCGAGTTACGAATCCGCTCAAAGCTCTTCTCTCTTCAAATATGTGATATCGCGGAGAAAATATATTGATAGAAAATGAAATTGTCGATTGAATTTGAATGATAAATGTAAGCTTTTAATTCTCGATCTTCGTTCTTCGAGTACGATCGAACGAACGATCAATCATCTCGTACGAGGATCAATACTTTTGTTGTTTCTTTTCAAGAAAAATTGACAAATTGAGAAGAAAGGATTAAAATATTTTCTACACGTATTAATACGCGTAATATATATATCCTCTTATCAAAGATATTCTCGTTGATTTAAATTTAGAAGAGGAATGAATAAAAAAAATGAAACAAAAGAAATTAAAAAAGAATGTATATATATATATTTATATAAATAAATAAAAACAAAGAAGAAAGAAAGAAAGAATCAGTCTTGTTACAACGGCATTGGCTATCTATCGATAGCCATTTAGCCCACGTTAGAATATATATATGTTGCAAAATTCTTAAGCGGGAGAGCCTCCCTTGACATTAAAACGTACACGAACCACGACGTCGTGCGTTCCATCGCTAAAGCGTGTAATGCACATCTAACTCTTCTCTATCTATCTTTTACCTACGTTACCGACCACGCATTCGACCTTTTCTCTTCTGCATATTTATCTATCTATCTGTCTCTCTCTATCTCTTTCATTTTTATTTCACTGTCCTTTCTTCTCCCATCGTTGTCTCTTCTCATTCTTCTATTCGTAGCCTCACGTTCGTGCACCGGGGTCAAGTGCGCCTTCGAGCGCGATATGCACTTTGTCTGTCCTTACACTCGTGCGCATGCGCGCGAGTTGCTTGCGCGAAGGGGCAAAAAAAAATAAAAAAAAACAGAAAACAAACAAACAAGAAATAGGAGAAATGATTTCCTTCTCTCTCTCTCTCTCTCTCTCACTCTTTTCGTTTCTTATATTTTCGAATAATTATTATATCGCGAATATTATTTTATCGTTTCCGAAAAAAGTTCAATAAATTTCTTGTGTATGAATTCTTTTTTTTTTTTTTTTTTTTTTTTTCTATTTCTTTTCTTTCTCTTTTTTTCTTTTCTTTTATAATAATTGTCTCCATTGATGAAATAGATGAATTTATTTTTACGATAATGAAATTATTTTTACGAAATGAATTTATCATTACGAAATGAATGTGTCAGGTTTAAATAAACGAAATTAAATGTCTCGTAGGATTTAGAAGATAGGAATGATTCACTCTGTCTGATGATATAATGTTTTATTTGTTGACATTAGGGAAATGTGTTTGGGCACACATTAAAAGTACGATTATTTTATTGATAGAGATAATGGTGTTATGGCGCGCGCGTTGATGATGATGCCTGTAAAATCGTGGCGAGAAAGCGTTAGAATTCCTTAGAAACAAACGTTCGTCTTGTTCTCGCGAAACGCGTAACGCCACCATCACCACAACACTATCACGACGTGGCACGTTACATGGCACGCAATTGCAACGTCATACCAACGCGTACGAATAACTTTCCAACGTGAATTCTCACGGATCCATTTATATCTATCGCTTCGTGTATAAACTTGACGAAACCGCGAGACTTAAGATAATAATTTTATCGTGCCACTGTAAATTTGATACTGCTATATATATAGGGATTAAGTTTCGTTTGATTTTATAAAGGACAAAAAATAAAAAAAAAAAGAAATAAAAAAGGAAGAAATACAAAAAAGAAGAAAAAATTTGTTATCCTTTTTTTTTCTTTTTTTTTTTTTTATTTCGATAGAAAATGTTTCGTTAAATGATAAAATTTTATCCAATAAGAAAATAAAGATAAAACTTGTTTTGTTTCTTTTCGTATAAAAAACGAGGATAAATACGAAGAAGAAGAAGAAAAAGAAATTAAACTATTAAAATGGATTATTCGAAAAAAGTTTATTTGCAAATTTTTCTAGTTGAATCGTTTGTGCTTTTTTCTTTTTTTATTTTGAAGCAAATGCATCTCGTCTCGATTTGTCGTATAATTTTAAGTGAATGCTTCAGTTTTAGGCCTGTAAAAAAGAAAGAAAAAGGAATGTGGCCAATCTTTCAAGGTTCATAATAACTATGTACCAGGGTGTGGTATGCGCCTGGAAAACATAAACCGGCAAAGGCAATAACCGATCTCGTTATGATATTGGCAAATCATCGCTTGAGGTTCTCCGGTTGTACTTTTTTTACCTTTTCTCTCTCTCTTTTTTTATTTTTTTTTTTTTTTATTTTTTTTTTTTTTTTTAATATTCCCTCGCAATTTTATTTCCGATGCACGTAAACCGCATTCGTGTAAAGAGATATTATTTAATTATGGCGTTGGCCATTAAATCGATATGGTCGTATAGATTTTTTTTTATTTCTCTTTTATTTCAAACAAATGTGCAAACAGGAAGAAAGTTTATTTGAATTTCGTCAGTGAAATATGAAATCCAGAGAACACACATTGAATGAATAAAAGTTGATTCATTCGTATGGTCAACTTTCGAGTCATCAAATTTATTTCCATTCCTTCGAGAAAGAGAAAGAGAGAGAGAGAGAGAGAGAGAACAAAGAAAGAGAGAGAGAGAGAACAAAGAAAGAGAACAAAACTAATATGGTATTTCTAATACGTTTCTAATCTTTCTCTCGCACGTTGCATCTTCTTGGGTGGAGTCGTCTCTGTCAAGGTTTCTCTTGCATATTCTTATCGGAGAGAAGGCAATGTAAAGAATTGCTTGTCCTACATAAAGTAGATCCTCGAGGTCGTTGCAACTTCGTCTATAGAGATATAATATTGCCAATCGAATGGAAAAAAGATTTCTCTTAGTCTTTGAATAACCTTCGGAAAAATCTATCGAAACTCTTGATTGACCAATTTCATTTAACTGTGTCGA
>NC_140825.1:4287500-4305000 GCF_050613455.1 Vespa mandarinia | reverse complement strand
TTCCTTGCTTTTCTTTCTTTCTTTCTTTCTTTCTTTCTTTCTCTCTCTCTCTTTCTCGTTTTTTTTCTTTTTTTTTTTAAGTTCACTTGTCCACGAGACGTCTTTGGCTCTCTCTCCTTTTATTTTTCCTTTCCTTTTCTTTTTTTCTTCTTCTTCTTGTCTCTTCTTTCTTTTTCTTTCTTCCTTTTTTTTTTCTTTTTTTTTTCTTTTTTTTTCTTTTTTTTTTTTTCCCACACGGAGAAAATCTAAGGAAATTCATCATGTTTCAAATGACTTTTCGTGAGTAGTATGTTAAATTGAAAAACAAACAAGTTCGCCTTTCACAAAGTATTTGAACGTATTGAAACGAGCTTGATGCCTTCGGCACTATTTCCGTCTTTATACGAAACGATACGACTCTCCCTATTAACGATAGTAGAACCTTTAGTAATCTCTCTCTCTCTCTCTCTCTCTTTCATTCTACTTGTCTAACGCATTGCGTTGTCTCATTTTGAAAGTTACGCTCTTAAATATGTATAAGATACGTGTGTGTGTGTGTGTGATCATTAGCAATTCCACGTTCATTCTCTAAAATATTTTCCTTCACGAATTAGATAAAACAACAAAATTGAGAATATAACTATCTCCGACGATCGATCGATCGATCGATCGATCGATCGATAAGTATAATTCAATAATCTTGCGTCCGGCATTTTGCAATTACCCTCTTGGATTATCGATCAATCGATCTGCCATTTTGATTTTCATAAATGATCGTAATTACGTTTCATCACGAACTTCGACAATATATTGGAGACAGAGAAAGAGGATTGGAGAGAAAGAGAGAAAGAGAGAAAGAGAGAGAGAGTACCATTATGGAAATTATAAAAAAGGGATTAAAAAAAATAAAGTAGAAGAAGCGAAAAAGGAGGGGGAAACGAATTAAAAATTATTTCTGTCAGAGATTCATTATTAATACACTTATTAGATGTAATTAACCAAAAATATATATATACATATATGTATGCATGTGTGTATACGTGTATATATGTATATATATATATATATATATTAATAAATAAAAGTAACTATTGTCATAAGGTACAAAGCAAATCTACCGCGTTTCACTCGTTTTATGTTTACGTATATAAATACCTCTATGTATATATGTTTGCATCTATGTGTATGCTTTCTGGATGGTCGTTTGTCAAGTTCAGTCGTGTAACTCGGACGGAAGTCTGATAATCGCACGTGCGTCAACGACATGCCACGCGATAGTGAGAGAGACAGAGAGAAAGAGAGAGAGAGAGAGAGAGAGAGAGAGAGAGATGGATAGAAAGATAGACAAAAAGAGAGAAAGAGACAGAAAGAGACAGAGAGAATACATTACATTTTCGTCCTCGTCTCGTCCTTGTCTCTCTTTCTCTTTCTCTCTCTCTCTCTCTCTCTCTCTCTCTCTCTCTCTCTCGCTCTATCTTTCTCCCTATCTATCTATCTTTCTCTTTATATGGACGACTTAAGTGCCACGAGCACGGCACAAGAAGTTACATAAGCTTGAGTTTCGAATCGTAAAAGATCGTATTCTACTTTCTGTGTATCTCTTCTCTCTCTCTCTCTCTCTCTCTCTCTCTCTCTCTCTCTCTCTCTCTCTCTCTCTCTCTCTCTGTTTGTGTGTGTGTGTGTGTGTGAAAATGAATGTATATATTATAAGTACATATAGATATATGCATGTATTACCCGTATACTTTGGCCGGTGATTACGGGCTTCACTTTAAATCGATAATCGAATATTCACGTGACCCAAGTTACACGTTCCATCTATTTTTTCAATGATTTTTATTTTTTTTTTATTTTCTTTAATTTTTTTTTTTTTTTTTGTTTTTCATTCTTCCTATTCTATTTTATTCTATTTTTTTTTTTTTTCTTCAATAAAAATTAAATCAAGAAGTGATATGGCTGAAACGGCGAAAGAGAGAATGGAAAGAGAGAGAGAGAAAAAAAAGAAAGAAATAAAGCATGAAAGGAATGAAAGGAAAAAAGAATAGGAGAGATTTGGATCGTAAAAACAAACAATCGTCAGAAATAGATCTATGGATCGTTTTTCCTTTATATGGAGGTAAACAGGTATTTCTTTCTTTTGAGTGTTTCGAAAGGTAGAAACAATGACGTCGTAGGATAACGATAAAGGGTCAGACATATTACATATCGCAACGAGAACTCTGTCTTACTTAACTCGTAATGTTTCTCTTCTTTTTCTTCTACTTCTTTTTCTTCTTTTTTCCTTTACTCCTTTTTCTTATTCTTTTTCCTTTTTTCTCTTTTTATTGTTTTTAACGCGTTCCATCGCGATAAATCGAAATTATTTCATGGAACGACGAGTGTTAAGGAAAAGGACGAAATTGTAAAGTTAGTGAGAAAGATAGTTGAAACGTGCATTTAAGTATACGTGGGAGTTTTTTCGTGGAGATTCATCGAGAGAGAGAGAGAGAGAGAGAGAGAGAGAGAGAAGTTGCGTATTTCGCGATTACACTGTCTGGAAGATTTTCGTATGGATTAGAAGAGGATTTGACGATAGAATTTGACGAAAAAAAAAAAGAAGAGGAAAGGAAGAAAAAAAAAAGAAAAGAAAAGAAACGAATGTTCTGTCCCGATTACATATAGATTTTATCAAAATATTTTATATGGAAAATTTTCTGCGATTTTATTTTTGATTTGTATATTTTCTTTCTTCTTCTTCTTTTTTCTTTTTCTACAAGATTTTACTTTTTTCTTTTTTTACATGCAGAGATTCTCTTATTTAATTCAATTTGATTTATTATTTTTTTTTCTTTTATTTTTTCTTTTTTTTTTTTTTTTTGTACTTTTTTTTTTTTCTTTTTTTTTTTTTTTACAAGACAAATTTCTAATTCCTATGTTCGCGAAATAAATTACAAGTGGGGTAGAGGTGTTCTTGTCTCACGGTCGAAAGTGAAAAATAAAAGAAGGAGAGGAAGAGTTTTGTACGTGTGACTATGCATGAAGAGTTCTCACGAACGTTCATTATTTCTCGGCAAATCGATAAAATGCACGTATGTAAGATCCACGCGAGAATCGACATGGCTTCTTTATACTACTCGTAAATTATACTTCGATCCTCTCTCTCTCTCTCTTTTATTTAAAATTTTATTTTATTTTTCCTTTTGTTCCTTTCATTCTTCTCCTTCTTTTTTTTTCTTCTTCTTATTCTTCTTCTTTCTTTCATTTTTTTTTTTTTCTGCGAACGTATACACGACGATAATCGAAAAATCTATAAATTCCATTTGTCCCTATCATATTTTCCCCTCTTGTCATTTCCTTACTCATTGTTTTTCCCCTCCTGATTGTCAGCGTATGAGCATCGCTTATCGACCTCTTAGAGTCCATTAATATTGTCGTACTAAAATAATGAGAGTTACGAAACGACAAATGAATAGGAAATACAGACTGAAGAAAAATCAATTACCTGGTTAAAGTAAAAAAGAAAAAAAGAAAAAAAAAAGGAAAAAAGAGAAGTAAAAGAATAATGATGAAAAAGATGGAGGGAAGAAAGATGGAAATGAAAATTTACGTACTTGTGTGTACGTACAACACACAATTTTTCTTTCTACGAAAATCATTCTGTCGTCATGCAATTTTTCTTATAAATGAAACAATACTGAACAACAATATTAAAAGAGAAAAAAGAGGAAGAAAGAGAGAGAGTGAGTGAGAAAGTGAGTGAGAGTGAGAGTGAGTGAGAGTGTGAGAATTGCATAAAAAAAAGAAACGATTTTTCTTCTTGAAACATTTTCTCTCTCTCTCTCTCTCTCTCTCTTCCATTATTTTGCTTGTTTAACCAAATAACTTGAAGCGAGAGAGAGAGAGAGAGAGAGAGAGAGAATATGATAGGATTGAGGAGAACCTTTGAGCTTGATGAGTGTTTTGCTTGATATCAAAGACACCGTGTATAACCTTTCTCTGGTATCATCACATCGGGTCGTGTTCGTAACATTGTAATTAAGGGACGTTTATGCTTTCAACTCGGTTCACCGGAAAATATATCGCGATAGTAATTTATTACTGTTGGCTGGTAGATGGCTGCCGGATCGGATCAGTGCTACTGTTAAAGCGAAAACTTTTTTGTCGTTTGTTGGTCATCTCTTCGCGAAAACAACGTCGTTATTGGTTGTCTTTCTCATCTCTGTCGTCTTTGTCGTGTTGTCGTTGTCGTTATTGTCCATCCTTTTCTCGCTCAAATAGATTACACGAGCTCTCTGTCGTGTTGCTAAAGACCTGTGTATAACTACCGGCACTACAGTTTTGCAAAACCTTGCAAAAGTTTTTTTTTCTTTTTTTTGTATACTATCTCTTTACAATTAGCAGCAAATTTCTGTTTCGAAGTCATACCTACTTTTATTACCTATTATTATATTATTATTTATTTTTTTTTTTTTTTTTTTTTTTTTTTTTTTTTTTTCTTGTTATTTTCACATCGGAACTGTTGGAGGATTAAAAAAGCATGTTAGAATTATGTTTCGGTCTTTGTCTAACGCTTTTATTTTATTTCCTTTTCATTCTGCATATTACTTTATTTCATTTTTATTATCAGTTTTTCCTAAGGTCATCGCGCTTTGTATTAAATACGTGTCGGAGATATATTTCGTGTTGCAATCTTTTGCATACTTTTTTAAAACTTGTATATAGAAAAAAGAAAAAAAAAAATATATATATATATATATATATATATATATATACATATATAGATATAGATATATGTCTTTCAAAGATTGTACCGGGTGAAAGGGACAGCTGTAACCAACGTAGCTAATATACAACACTTCACCTCTTCTGATATGCAACTCGCACAATGTCAAGTTCTTCGATCACGTTACACTTCTTATGCAAGCGCATGAGCCTATCTTATCGTCATGTCTAATGCCGGTACTCTTAATTTAATTTTCAATTCTCCAATGAAAGAAGATTAAAGAAGAAATAAGAAATAAAAAGAGAAAGAGAAAGAGAGAGAGAGAGAGAGAGAGAGAGAGAGAGAGAGAGAGAGAGATTTGTTAAGTCTCTACGGAATTATAATTAAAATTGTATTTATCTTGTGATTTGAAATTTCCAAAAATAATTAATCAAGATATTTTTTTTACTACTTCTTTTTCTTCTTTTTCTTTCATTTTTTTCCACTTATCTTTTTTCTCTTATTTCGTTTTTTTTTTTTTCTTTTTTTACTTTTTTACTTTTATTTCCTTCCTCTTTTTTCAATAATAATAATAATAATAATAATAATAATAATAATAATAATAATAATAATAATAATAATAATAATGATAATAATGATAATAATGATAATGATAATGATGATAATAATAATAATAATAATAATAATAATAATAATAATAATAATAATAATAATAATAATAATAATAATAATAATAATAATAATATACAGTACCTAACGATACTTAACGTATGTATTTATATGCATGACGCATTTCGATACTCTCAAATTCTGTTAAGAGCAATCGCATCCTTCTATCACATTGCAAATATACTCGATATAGATAATCCTGCATTTCAAGATTATGAACGAGTTTATCATAAATATGTTTCAGTTTATCATAAATATTTTTTAAATATATGTATATATATATATATATCTTTTTTTCTATTTTTTTTTTTTACGTAATACATATGTCGATCGCACAATCGAGCTTTTGATATGACAACGACGAGAAGAACTAAGTATGTATGTCTATTATTAGATCGACGAAAAGCCGATTTATACTTTTGATCGGTTAAGAACGATAATCCCTCGCCGATTGAAAGATGATAGTTTAAAAGGAATTTTAAAGAGAAAGAGAGAGAGAGAAAGAGAGAGAGAGAGAGAGAGAGAGCGAATGAAAATGAAAATAAGATAACTATACGAATAAATGAACTTAGATTAAATGTAGTATAATTTTGTTGGAATATTTTATTTATTATTGGCTTATAAATTAATTTTTTTTTTATATGAAAAGATACTGTAATAAAACCAATTAATATATATATATATATATATATATATATATATATGAATTATATAATATTGTATATAGTTAATTATGAAAATCGAAGTCTTAGGGAATAGCAGACAATAGGAGGAAAACTTAAAGTATAACTAGTTCTATGCGATATCGTTTCTCACGTATTTTTTAAAGGTTTCGTTTATATCGGTTAAAAGTTCGCTTCGTTTTTGCAATTTCGTGAGACTGATAATTGACACGAAAATTAAGTTGGTAGATTCGTGTTGATTATGTTATCAAACTAAATTGCTTGTTTGTCTTTGATATTTTATATATATGAGATTCATACAAATTAGACTCTGTACTTGTTTGTCTTGAATCTATATATATATATATTAATTTATATAAATATATATAAATATATTATACAAATTTATATAAATATATTATACATATATATATATATATATATATATATATATATATATGTATATATACATATTTATATTTATATATGAGATTTATTCGACCTACTCCAACATCAACAACTAATAATAAAGTCGGAGAAGCTTAGACTAGCAAAGTCATAGTATATTTTGTTCAAGCTCGTAACAGTTGCGTCGCCAAGTCGTCGCAAATTTGTCCGCGAAGCCAGCCAGAAAGGATTCATCCAACCTCGACAAGGTCAAATCGTTTTCCAAAGTATGGAAGCCCCTACCGTGTTATCGCCACAATGTTTTTTTTTCTTCTATTTTTTCTTTTTTTTTTTTTTCCTTGCTATCTATCTCTTCTTTTCTTCCTTGTACAATTTCATTCGATGTCATTCGGATAAAGAAAACAAACGTTACGAAACAATTTAACAGATAACATCAAACATTTCATATATATATATATACATATATATATATATATATATATATATATATATATATATTGCGTGTGTAATATACAAAAAATTTCTTGAACGAAGAAAAGAAAATAGTCGCTAGGAGTAATTGATTTTTTTTTTTTCCAGGTCAATTAAATACTTTTTAACTCACCTTGAGTTTATTTACAAACTTTATTTACTTACAAACTTTATTATCATTATTGAGATTTACACTTACATATAGTATATTTATGCTGGATTAAATATGAAAAAAATGTTGAATAATAAAAAATTAATAAATGAGGTAATTCATAGTCTTACGTGGATCGTTTCTTAGAGAATCGTAAAAAATTGTCTTATCTAATAATTTTACAATCGAAAGAAAGAAAAAAAAAAAAGAAAAAAAAAAGAAAAGAAGAATTAATCCGAACGATTTTGAAATAAGAATAATTGATTCTGTAAAATTTACTTAGGAACCATTTTTAAATAATGCATTAACTATTGGTATACATGATTATTGACATGATTGATTTCTGATAAAAAGATTGAATGATAAATATTATTTAAATAAGATCTGAGATAAAAAAAAAAAAGAAGGAAAATGAGAAAATTATTCTGGGAATAAAGAAAGAAAAAGAAATCGATATTTAAACTAATCTAAAAAAATTTTAATGGAGCCAATTATTTACAGTTTCAACATTTACCACCATTATCATTATTATTATCATTATTATTATTATTATTATTATTATTATTATTATTATTATTATTATTATTATTATTATTATTATTATTATTATTATTATTGAAATAATAGATCTCCGATAAACGGACGGTTTTGAATCGGGGTCCTGAATAAATATTCGTAAACATTGGACAATCAAAATTGTTAAACGTGGATGATTAAGTCTGAATGTATTTACGTATGGATTTTCGATAATTAAACATAATAAAATGTAAATATGAAGGTAAACTTGGTGACAGTTCAGTTGGGGCGTTTCATAAAGTATAATCTCGTGCGTACCGTAGTTGTCATCCTTTGTGAGTCGACATTGTGACTGACACAAGGAGGAGGAGAAGGAGGAAGAAGAGGAGGAGGAGGAGGAGTCTTCGGATCAACGACCTGGCGATCGGCCCCTCAACAAAACTGGGCCATTCTCGGGTTCTTCTGCGATGTCGTTCCTACTCGCTTATAGTCCGTATACACACTGACCCCCTTCTCCATTTATGGGGCTTATGTGTCGTATGTGCTTTACTAATACGCATATATATATATATATTTATATATTTATTAGGAATATATTCACTTTCATTCTCGTTATCTTCTTTCCTTCTTACCTTTCTCTTTTCCTTCTCTCTCTCTCTCTCTCTCTCTCTCTCTCTCTCTCTCTCTCTCTCTCTCTCTCTCTCTCTCTTTTGTCTAAAGAAGTTCAGCAATAATTATTTCGTATCTTTTTTTTTTATTGTTATTTTTATTTTTGTTTTTTATTTTTTTTTTATTTTTATTTCTATTTTTATTTTTTTTTATTTTTGTTCAGTTGGACATTGAAATGTTATATCTCTTCTTTTCTTTTCATTTCTTTTCATTTCTTTTCATTTCTTCTTCTTCTTCTTCTTTTTTTTTTTTTCTTTTTTTTTTTTTTTTTTTTTTATCTAGAAGTCATGATGAAACGATCATAGGTTTCCCAACAATTCGATTGAGACCGGATCGCGTTGATTAAAGACCCAAAGCGGCGATTCGTGGCGTTCTGCCAATTAATTTGATCTGCCCACGCGTTTATAATTGAGTTTTCTTCGAGTCACGGCGTCGCAACCGAAGAACAACGAAGAAATGGATGCGTCGTTAAATTGGAAACATTAATCGCGCGTGAAGTCGATCAATGAACCATGGATAGATCTATCCCGTTTTATATTATAGATCCTTTTTGATTCCTCCATGTTAAGAACGTAGTAAGTTTACGAAGTAAATATTAGAAAGTTGATTTTCTTTCTATTTTCTCTCTCTCTCTCCCTCTATTTTTTTTTTTCTTTTTCTTTATTGACATAATCCTCGCGGAAGAAAAAAGTACCTTCTGCGTTTCAGAGTTTAGTTGAGCGCGCCAACCTAAGCTAAGTTGAACTAAGCTAAACTAAACTATCTAGCTAGGTAGGTATATATCTAGCTAGATACCTAGCTAGCTAAGCTAGTGTACCATCGTGATTTATATTATGACGGTGGGGAGGGGGAGGGTGACGGTTGCGGAGAATAATATCCGCGGGAAATCTAGGGCAAGAAATGACGCCGCAAAGCAAAGCGTTACGGATAAGAACTAACAACGGATATCGCACACGTTCTTCGTTCACGACAAATGTTCTCTATTCTCCATTAAATTCTTTAGCATGCATGTCGATTGTTACGTCAATTATTTATCTATTTCTTTACTCTATGTTCGATATCATCTATAGACCGGACTGACTCTCTCTTCTCTCTCAACTAACTTTTATTTTCTTTTCTCTTTCTTTTTTTTCCATATTTCGATCGTAGTTCTTATTCTCTCTCTCTCTCTCTCTCTCTCTCTCTCTCTCTCTCTCTCTCTCTCTCTCTCTCTCTCTCTCTCTCCATCTCTTATTTTTCTTTCGATTTATTCTTCTATATTATGCACACAAACACACAAAGAGAGAGAGAGAGAGAGATGGGATGGGGGAAGTTTTGTTAAAAAAAATTATTAGTAAGAATATCGAATTGTTATGATGTTCTGTTAATTTTATAAACAAAAAAAAAAAAAGAAAAAAAAAAGAAACAAGAAAGAAAGATTTAAATTAGGTTTTTTAACCTGCCTGTATAGATATATAGTTTTATATTGCGACATGCTTCGTCGTATCTCATAAGAAAAAAAAAAAATAATAAAATGAAAAAATATATGGGGGGAACATACCTGTACCAAGGTTAACGAGTCTACGATAACGTACGAATATCGAATCAAATCGAATCGAATCGAATCGAATCGAATCGAATTGAATCGAATTGAATCGATAATACTTCGAATCGATAATTACTCGGAAGGGAGAATCGGCCTTTAATCGAGCTTTAACGATTTTACCGTTGCCTTTAACTAAAACGTTCCAAGTAATAAAGTCCGGAAATCGTTTGTTGGTATTATCAGCCGGCGACAATGTCAACCATAATTGTTGCTCCATATTTCTCTCTCTCTCTCTCTCTCTCTATCTCTCCCTCTCTGGTTAAATTAAAAAAAAAAAAAAAAGTAAGTAAAAGAACAAGATAAAGTTTGAAATTAACTCGTTTCGTACCAGAGTGTAATTGCATAATTCATGTTCAATGTTTTTTAAGTAATCGTCGAAGAGTCCCGAGATCATTTAAAAGGAAAACAAAATAAAAAAAACAAGGACAAAAAATGTGTGTATGTGTGTGCGTGTGCGTGTGTATATATATATATATATATATATATATATACACATATAAACAGGGTGTGCTGTTTAATGAATTTATTCATTGAATTTATTCTTCCTTTATGAGATAATAAAAAACAGACTGAGAAAGAGAGAAAGAGAGAGAGAGAGAGAGAGAGAGAAGAAAAAAAGAAATTATGTTACGAGGAAAAGATCCTTAAATTTCCATGCGAAAATAGAAAGATATTAAAAGATATGAGATAAAAATGGAAATAAAAATCGATAGTAAAACGGAGGACGGGAGATTGCTTGTTTGCTTGTGTATCGCAATGCGTTGGCGTACTTTCCCGTTGTTCTCTCTCTCTTTCTCTCCCTCTTTCTCTCTCTGCTTAGATCAAGCTTATGCGTGGGTGTATGAGCTCTCGTTGCCATAACGATTACGCGTCAACGGGCATCCGATAAAATGAGGAAAAAAATAAAGGAGGACGAGAATGGAAAGACTAAAGTGTGCCTCTGGTAACATCATCATTGGGGTATTACATTTTTCGTAATTTAAATATACATACACATATATATATATATATATATATATATATATATATATATAATACGACGTGGCGTAGGTTATGAATAAAAATAAAAAGTACTTTTAATATCACACTCGATGTTAATCATTTAATATTGTTTTTTAGTAATCGAATAATTCTTAATCATTTTCTTCATTTATATACATCTTGAACATATATATATATATATAATTAATATATAAAAAATTGTAACGTAAGAAGAAAGAAAATGATGTTAAATTGAACTTCCGGAAAGATATCGATTACGTTGCAAGATGCAACCGGCGAGAAATGATCACGCGGATGAAAACTGAACGTAACTTCGATCGTGTATATGCGTTGAAGCGTATATACATATGTGTATGTATGTGTGTGTATGTGTGTGTGTGTATAATGCGCAACCAGTGTATGCACTCGAAGAAAACACGCTCCAGTGAAGGCATACGATTCGCAACGTGCTCGATAGCACGCGCGCACGTTGATCCGCCTCTCTCGTCATTTTCCCATTCTCTCTTGCTTCATACGAAATCGACTCTAGGATGGACGACCATTCGCTGACCCTTGCTACTAGTCAAGTATATATATATACACACACGTATTTCTACATGTTTATATATATATGTGTTTGCGCATACGTATATACATACATACATACAAACATCATATACATACATACATACAAACATCATATACATACATACATACAAACATCATATACATACATACATACAAACATCATATACATACATACATACAAACATCATATACATACATACATACAAACATCATATACATACATACATACAAACATCATATACATACATACATACAAACATCATATACATACATACATACATACATACATACATACATACATACATACATACATACATACATACATACATACATACATACATACATACATACATACATACATACATACATACATACATACATACATACATACATACATACATACATACATACATACATACATACATACATACATACATACATACATACATACATACATACATACATACATATAGACCGCTGCACCACGCTGGCATCTCAAACACGCCGCAATGTTTTCCGGTTCCGTGAACGTAACGATGGAGAAGCCTCTCGAACTTGTTTTTCTTCTTTTCTTCTTTTTATTTGCTTATTTTTTCTTTTCTTTCTTTCTTTCTCTCTCTCTCTCTCTCTCTCTCTCTCTCTCTCTCTCTCTCTCCCTCTCTCTCTTTTATTCTTTTTTTATTTTTTATTTCTTACAATAACGATGCATTTTTTTTCTTTTTCGTTTATTCCCCGTTTCATTATCTTTTCTTTTTATTTTTTTTTTATTTTTATTTTTTTTTTTCTTTTTTTTTTTTTTTACTTTATTTATCACGTTGCCTTCTAATGAACTTTTTTGTATACGCGTATTTTTATGAAAATAATTTTACTTTTATTATTTTCCATTCTTTGAAATATTTATATACGTGTGCGTTTGTGTGCGTGCGTGCATGCGTGCGTGTGTGTGTGTGTAATTGTTAAATTCAAAATTTTTTAATTTGTTAAATTTTCATTTTAAATTAAAAATTTTTATTTTAAATGAAAATTTTAATTAAAAAAAAATTTTTTTAATTACACTGATTTTTATATTAATATCTTTCTCTTTTATTTTCATTGTTAAAATTCATTTTTGACATGAAATCAATCGATTTCTCAGAAAGTTATCGTTCCGGGTAAACTATACATGTACTTATTAATAGGTTCTTGTAACAATGTCCATTTCCGAGTAATCACTTTATCTCGAAATCAGTGATAGTAAAAATGCAGCGATAAGAAAGTGCTTTCATTAAAAAATAAAAAGAAAAGAGAAATAACAAAATAAAAGAAAAAAGAAAGAAAGTAAGGAAACGAAGAATGAACAAACAACTATTTATGTAATTGATAATATTTTTTCTCCCTTTTCTCTACGTATAATATAAAAAATGAAAAGGAAACAATATCTCAGTCATCATATATATATATATGATGATTATTATATATATATATATATATATATATATATATATATATATATAATAATAATCGCAAGAGAATTACAATTTATGAATAATAATGTTTCTTATTGTTAAATCATTTCGATTTTTCATGATCAAAAAAAATGTTATAAAACTATCTAACATTTTACACGCTTGCAATTTGTGACGTTGGTTCGATGATTACTATACAGAAGTCGATAACGTTCGTTGTGTTCAGTCTTTTCCTCTTCCCTTCTACTCACAAAATGTAATGGAGGGGATAAGAGAGAGAGAGAGAGAGAGAGCTATCGAGTGACACGCTTGCGCGTGTGGAAAATATACATGTATTCCTATCTTCTATCTCTATCATCGTTCCATCTTTTTTTTCTTATTTTTTCTTATTTTTTATTTCCACTTTTTTTTTTTTTTTTTATATATATATATATTTTTTTTTCTATTTCTTTTTTCTTTTTTTTCTTTTCTCCTTTTTTTTTCGCATTTTGCTTTATGTTATAAATCGGCCCCAAGCTGCTAAGTTAAAAGCAAACTCGCGTTAGGCACTTAAACTCTCATGTACTTAGAATTATGGTTATATATAATCCACTAATCGTTCCTGTCGATATTGCCTTATACATTTATTGAATAAGTAAATTTTTTTTCATATTTATCCATATATATATATATATATCTATATATATATATGTATAAGCGAATAATGTTTCTATATATGTATATCATATTATGATATCATTGTTCACGTTGGTATCGGTGAAATTCAAAAAAAAAAGAAAAGGAAAAAGAAGAAAAAAAACAAAGAAATAAAAAAAAGAAATAAATATGCGATAGCAACTACGAATATGTTTATGATAAGAAACAGAGAAATAGTCGTAATAGTAGTAGTAGTAGTAGTAGTAGTAGTAGTAGTAGTAGTAGTAGTAGTAGTAGTAGTAGTAGTAGTAGTAGCAGAAGAAGCAGCCAGCAGTAGAGATAGGAGATGTGGGTGTATTTCACTACCGCGTTTGTTCATTCAGAGACGCCTCCGCTTCATCTTTATGACGTCATAGAAAGTGCTGGAGCGTTAAAGGGAATATGAGAGAGTGAGAAAGAGAGAGAGAGGGAGAGAGAGAGAGAGAGAGAGAGAGAGAGAGAGAGAGAGAGAGAAAGAAAAAGAAGGAAGAAAGGAAGGATAGAAGGACGGAAGGAAAGAAGAGGGAAAAGTTAGGGTTGGTTGAATCGAGCGATAGGTGGGCGGATATGCGCGGAAGGGGAATAAGCTTAAAAAAATTAAAAAAAAAAAAGAAAAAAAAAAGAAAAAAAGATTGGCGTTTACAACACTATCAACGAAATTTTATTCTTTTTCATTGGATATTTCGAAATCTTAAAGCAAACTGTAATATTATACGCTTTAATTGAATTTAATTCGGTCGTTATATTATAATGCAAATATAATTTCTCTCTCTCTCTCTCTCTCTCTCTCTCTCTCTCTCTCTCTTCCTCTATCTCTATTTCTCTTTTTCCATCGTCTACGTACGATTTTTGATTATAATGATATTATGCAAAGGATACACGATAAATTATAGCGACAATGGTGTATGATTGTTATAGTTAGAATAGATAGTAGACTAGTAGTAGTTAGTTAGTTCTCTATCAATCGTATAGGGGAGCTTTGTGCTGTCCTACAATAAGTTCGGTGCTACGTTGTTGCTGACGTAGATCGCTGATGGGATCCACCGCCACCTCCACTTCCATATCCACCTCCACCAACGCCACCACCACCACCACCACCATCACCACAACCACCACTTCTACCATTACTACCACCACCACCACCACCACCACTATCACCATTTATTCCTCCTCCTCCTTCACCGTCACCGCCACTGTCACTGCTGCCACCAGAAAAGCTATAGGTGCCTTTCACTTCGTTCGACTCAGTTTGCTGCTGACTCTCGTCGAAGGCGGATATAATTTTTCAGTTTGCTCTCTCTTTTTCGCGATCTATAACGACAGTGGTACGCACGTACGTACTTATCTATACGTCAAAGTGAGCCTATCTCTTCACCCCACTTTTTCCTCCCTCTACTTACCCTACTACTACTGCTACCACTACTACTACTACTACTACTACCTCTGTTAGGTGACGAAAGGGGTGAACGGGGAAATTACTCAAAGAATTGCTTCGATCTTTTACTCGATTGATTCTTCCCACCCTCCCCTCCATTCCTTCATTTTTTTTCTTTTCTTTTTTTAAACTAATTCGTTCTTTTTTCTCTCATTCTCTCTCTCTTTCTATATACATATATATATATATATATATATATATATATATATATATATATGTATCTTCAAATGGAACTTTGAATTTTCGTATATCATTAGACGTTAATATGGAATATATAAATAGTTAATTCTATTAACGTAAGTTCACAACGTAATGAATATTTCTTATGAACCACATAAATATCGGTAGTTTTTTTTTTTTTTTTTTTCTTAATTAGATATTTTATCGTACGAATGATTCTTTATTTGATTTGAACCGATTGAAAAAGTATATCGATCCTTAAGAATTTAATAATTAAAGGTACGCGTTGTGTTTCTACGAAGTTATACAATTGTGTCACAATTCACCTCTCTCTTTCTCTCTCTCTCTCTCTGTCTACTAGATTCTACCTCCCACCGAAAAGTCTATTGCTTATAAGAGATCATCGTTTTGCTATTATCCCCCTTACATTCCAGACACGTCAAAAGTTCGTCTCTACAATCGATTGGATGTATTCGAAACTCGGACTAGTGAAAGTTCACGTTCTCGCGTTCGTTCGCTGACCCGACAATACTCGCTAACATCGGTTTAACTTGAAAACAAAAAGAAAAAAAGAAAAAAAAAAAAAGAAAGAAAAAAGAAAAAGAAATATTTTCGAAGAGCTTCCTTGCGGATCGATTATCTCTAAGTTCTTTATTCTTTTCTTTTTTTTTTGCTTGTTTGTTTGTTTGTTTATTGTTTGTTTGTTTGTTTATTTTTTCTTCATTTATTTATTTACTTCTAATTTTTTCAAATTTTGTTTTCTTCTTCTCCTCTTATTTCCTCATATTCCCTAATCGATTATTGATTATCTAATGTTACTCGAATGAAACGATTCGTACGAGATACGCGTGAGTATTACGAACATATGTTACACATGTACATGTAAGTGTTATCTCAACGTGGTGTTACGAGGTTTCTTGTGAATGAAGATTCAACCGGATTGATAAAACTAACCGCATATATA
The DNA here is from genome assembly GCF_050613455.1 of Vespa mandarinia. NCBI lineage: Eukaryota > Metazoa > Arthropoda > Insecta > Hymenoptera > Vespidae > Vespa > Vespa mandarinia. The sequence goes on along the minus strand of NC_140825.1, from coordinate 4,288,920 downwards.
TATATATATATATATATATATATATATATATCGCCTTGAACGATTACTGAGAATTATAAACGTAGAACGTGGCGGCTATTAGCCTAGCTAGCTAGCTCGATTATGCTACTACTCGTTTATCGACTCGGATGAAAAGTTCATAAGGATAGGAGTCATAACTGTGAGAGTAGAGAACGATAAAGAACATCGTTGTGTCCGTGTAGGTGAGCACGCGCGCCCGCGCTTGAGCGCTCACCTTCGCGCTCGGTCGTTCGATCATACACAACCACTACCACATCAGCACCAACAGCAACACCCGGACGTAACCTCATGGCATTTCTTGCATTTGCGATTACGTTCCTCTTCTTCTTCTTCGTCTTCTTCTTCTTCTTCTTCTTTCTTTTACTTCATCTTCTTCTATTTTTCATTCTTTCTTTTTAAAAGGAAGGTCATCGCGAGAACTCCCGTTATCGTAATGATGATTTATCGATCGTATTTCAAAAACAATTCCCAGTCCAATTTTTAACAACGCTAAACCACAATTGTCTTATTATTATATTTTTCTAAATCTTATCCGATTGTATACTTCTTTTTTTCTTTTTTTCCTTTCGTTGGCATTTATGCATAATCATTAAATATTATTCGCTATATATATCGGGAAAGACCGAAATGAATGCTGATTAAAAATTTATTATAATAATATTCCTGATTTTTATGATGTGTTACAGTGTGGCTCCCTGGACATCGGCGAAGAACGCCAGCGTCGGGTCGCTATGATGGAGTCCCTCTGTCAGGTTAATAACAAGACCAACAATGGCAATGATTCGAACAAGGAGAACAACAATAATAATGTTAATCATCATCAACAAAATAACAACAACAACAACAACAATAATACGATAACAAACAATAACAATAAGAATAGCGGCAACAATAATAACAACAGCAATTCAGATTGTCCGGATCCTCAGCAAAGGCTGGCAGTGTTGAGCTTCGAACAGGTGCGCCGATTGAACGACGTTATGGACGAAGTTGTCAGCATTCACGGTAGGGGAAACTTTCCTACGTTGGAAGTTAGACTGAGAGATCTCGTGACGGTGGTTCGTAGCAAGCTAGAAGGTGATCCGAGCAATGGAGGTGCCGGTATGAGGGTAAGGGACATCAGGCTTAACGGTGGCGCCGCATCTCACGTATTGGCGACCGAGTCACAGCCTTACAACGATCTCGACCTAATATTCGCGGTGGAATTATCGAGCGGCCGAAATTACGACAAGGTTAAGGCCGCCGTTTTGGGTTCTCTATTTGATCTTTTACCGGAGGGCGTTAGTCGCAAACGCATAACAACGTGCAGCTTGAAGGAGGCATACGTTAGTAAAATGGTAAAGGTGAACAACGACGGTGACCGATGGTCCCTTATATCGCTCGGGAATTCACGGGGTCA